>NW_020175320.1:3096844-3106428 GCF_003031525.2 Neophocaena asiaeorientalis asiaeorientalis | reverse complement strand
GGAGGAGTAAAAATAGCAACAGTCCAGAAAAGAATGGGGGGGTGGGAGGGAGGGAGACGCGAGGGGGAAGGGATATGGGAACATATGTGTGTGTGTGACTGATTCACTTTGTTATGAAGCAGAAACTAGCACACCATTGTAAAGCAATTATACTACAATAAAGACGTAAAAAAAATACAATTGCCAAAAGAATAGGGAAAACAAATAAAATTTAATAGAAGGGCTGGGAAAAAAACAAAAAAGAATGGTTACAGAAGCTTTGGGGTTTTGTTTTTTCCAAAGTCTTCATACAGTAGGTAGAATTTAACCAGCAGGATCCAGAGAGGCAGGGAAGAAATTCCAAGAGGAAACCAGGATGAGTGACAACCTCAAATGCTTGCATTTCTTTATAAAGTGTCCCCTCTCTCAAGACAAAAAAAAGCATCCTGTTACATACACTGGTGGATTGTTTTGCTGGAGACAAAAGGTTGGAGACATTTTCTGCTGTATTAGGCTTTGAAACTGTATTTTTCCACTTAGAGATTCTACAAGGGGGTGGAAAGGAAAGCATCAGCAGATTAATCTCTACCTTTCACAGAGATTTTGTTTTTTATAATTTAAAACAAAACTATTGAAGTATGGAACAAAATTGTGGAAGTCAGGAATACATATGATGAAACCGATGTTAATAAAAAAAATCTGGACTACGTTTTTAATTCCCACTTACAGTGTTTTATTAAGTCCTAACATAAGAATAGATCTGCTGACACAATTTTTTTTTATCCTCAGAGGGGAAAGTTATTATTTTATTATTTATCATTCTTATGCTTAAGGCTGCTCATTGGTATTTAATCAGCAGGCATCATCTATCTCATTTTACAGATATGCACCAAAAAGGTGAAGTGATGTGCCTAAAGCTAAACGGTAAATCAGTATATCCCATACTAGAATTAGAATTCTCAGTCTTTTTACTTAGTTAATTATGACATTTCCACTAATAAGCCAACAATTCTAATAATGTCCAAATGTTTCTCTCTCCTTCATGTTCTGATAGACAGAAGTTATAAATTTTTGAGCACTTCAATTTGATTGCATCTCAATATAGATTAATGTGGCAATGGTAATAATTATTGAAAAAATGACTTGGCAGAAGCATTTAAAAAAAGCTTACTTCTCTAAGCTCATTTCAGCTACATATTGAACGGCGATATGTGAGTGACAAGCAGTGAACTATGTAGAAAAAGAACAGAGGACATGATGGAGTGTTTCAGTCAATCAGGAATAATATTATAATCATCCATTTTACTTACTGAGAACTTACTATTCCAGGGAACACACATGTATTATCTCCAGGGCTAACAACAAAACTATAAGGTAGGGATTATTATATCCATTTACCAAACACCAATATTGTGGCTCAGAAAGGTTCATTAACTTGCCCAAGGTTACCCACCTAGTAAGTGATGGAGATTGACCCTTTTTTCCTATCCTTATTGGGAGAACCTGGTTCCCGACCTCAGGCCCTCATCATCTCTCACCAACCATTTCACTGTATTCTCATAACCTGCATGTATACCTATTGCTGCTCCTCCAGATGTGTCATTTGGTACTGCAATTTTGAGTTGTTCCAGTCCCATGGACCACCATGTTGTGTCTCATGCCTCTGTGCCTCTGCCTGGAATGGTCTTTCTGCTTTTCTCTTAAAAGAGTTCCTATTCTCTCTTCAAGGTTCAGCTCAGGAGTCTTCTCTCTATGGCCTTTCCTGATCTCAGCCTAGCAGAGCTGATTATGCCCTTCTCTGAAGCCAGTAAATGACCCTATTAAAGGCTGAGCTTACTCATGTTTATGTTTATATACCTGGAGGCCTCCTAGAGACTGGAAGCTCCTTGGAAACAGAAACAATGCTTCAATTATCTTTGAATTACCAGTGCCTAGCACAGTTCCTGAAACCTAGTTGGTATTCAATAAATAGAATATTTATACCACCTTGGGTAGAAGTTTAAGCTAGACCCAAAGTGACTGCAAATGACATGGAGTATGTTCATCCTTTACCCATTACAATGTCATTGATATTGCAGTCAGCACTCAAGAATCAAAAGGTTTTCTTCAGTGCTATAGAGAGAATTTTTGTTAATTACAAACCAGTGACTTTTCATGCTATATTTTAGTTAAAAATTAGATCAGGTACTCCATTTGCTGTGCATTTCCCCTGTTACAGTTATTAATTATCAAAGATATTAGCTGGTGTGAACAACTGCTTGCTCCCCACAGTGCATCTGTGCTCTCTTCTCAATAATGCATTGAAGTCGTAAGTGTTGGATTTATTGCCTCGGTGAGTTCCACGGCACAAAGAGTGATTTCATTACAGAACTGGGCAGAAGGGAGAGCTGATGGGTGAGGCAGAAAATGCTTAATCAATATCATTCGTGGCATAAGTTTAAAACCCTAAATCCCCAAGCAGATTTTGAAAATGGCTGCATTCAAGGCCCCAGTCTCTAGAAATGCATTTACTGCACCATGAAGTTGAGAATCATTTTCTTTCCTCCCAATTCTCTATTACTCCACAAGCCTCTTAAGGACACACTGAGTCTCTCAATAACTCAATTGGCCCAGAGAAGAAATCCCTGAAGGAATGAGGTGGGAATATATTATTTCCAGGAAATGCCTTTCCTCTCCAAAACACATGCTTTTTTAAAATATAAAATATCAATTTAGGATCAGCATAGAGGAGAAAATTTCCAAATTTGAATGTTGAAAGAGACCTTACAGATCAGACATCAGCCCTGGAACTGGAAGAAGCACCCTCTAACCTGGCTTGTCCACGGTATGGACCACAATATTATTGAGTCAAGAGACTGACCAGATTTCGGTGACTAGGAGCCATCTACCACCTATATTAATTAAATGCTTGTAAGTAGGAATTTAACTGGGATGCTGAATCAGGCAGGCATTTCTGCTATAGTCATGCATCCTGACAGAAGCCACCTGTGTGTTCTGACAATAAAGCAGGTGTGCACCAAAGAGGGGCAAGTGTGATGAGGGGACCACTAAGCATTCTGGTATAAAGACTTCTGCCTTATTAAACTTCTTGAACTCTGAATCCCTTTAAATACCCACAGGAACTATATAATTTACAACATTAGAGAAAGATCCTTCCTTTCTTCAAAACCATACTGCTAATGTTCTCAAGTAAAAAGAAAGGGTCTAAGAGGTAGCCTCAATACCATGACATTAATATAAGCCACAAAGCTGTCTTTACATTGAACACCCTGTGAGAAATAAGCAATCATAAAATGGTTAGCAAACAGACCCAATACATTTTTCAATGTTCTTTCATGGGGCTACCATCTAGGAAATGCTGTCTCAGTGCTAAAACTATAGTCTTATTTTTCCTGCCATTCCCATCCCTCAGACAGAAGGACCTCATCCCATTGTGTTACTTTTCATTGTATACCTCAACACAACATTTCAACAATGTTCTTGGAATTTTGACTACATTTGAATTATATGTGAAATGTTCTTATTTTCTAGAATTTTTCTGTTCTTAATTTGTATTTTTAAATTCTCCTTCAGAAGAAGTTAAGAAAACCTGCATTATTCAGATTCTAGGATAGTGATTACAGCTCAACAATAAGAACTTAGTACATTTATTAAGAAAATGCACAGCTTTTGTTCTACCCTGTCACTTCTGTGTGTCTCAATTTAATGTCCTATAATAAAAAATTATAAAATCGTTAAAAATAAGCCATTCAAAATACCTTAGTTCTCTCCAAAGGCACTTAGGATGATTCCCATTACATTCTTTGGAGAGTCTGATTTACTTATAAAGCCATAAATATTTTATTAAAATGTAAGCAACTGAAGCAAATAAAAAAGCATATGAGAGATGAATTAAAATAAAAGGTAAGAAAACCTAATCAGTTCTCTATTAGAATGAGAGAGGGACTTGGTAAATTTGGTTGGAATATCACCATTTTCCAAGGACAACGCCAGTTCAAAGAAGAGTTACCTTGTTTTGACAAAACTTCTCAGGGAGTGGGTGGAATCTCTGGGCTCTAGTGTCTCCTTATAAACAAGCATGAAATGTCATATGCGGAAAGCCCTCTCCCTTTCCGTCTATACTCACAACTAGTACAATTTACCTATTATTTTCTTAACTTTTTATTCACATATTCTAAATGATGATAGAAGCCCAGAGATGGTAAGCAATCTATTCTCATTTCTATGGCTCCTTGAATTATCCTCAAATGTTTGGCACAATTCTGTGCATGGAGTGAAAATTCCACAAATACAAGTGAGGAACGGTAATAGAAAGAAAATACCAAAGATTCTCCTATTAGGAAAAAGTCACTAACCATTACCACGTTTTATATACACACACAAAGAACTCCCTCTTTATCTACCCTTGGTTTCGCTTTCTGTGGTTTCAGTTACCTGTGGTCAATCATGGCCCGAAAATATTAAATGGAAAATTCTAAAAATAAGCAATTCATAAGTGTAATTTGGGTGCCGTTCTGAGTAGAGTGATAAAATCACTTGCCCTCCAGCTCAGTACCACCAGAAATGTGAATCACATGTTAGTCCAGTGTATCCACACTGCATATGCTACCCGCCCATTAGTCTCTTAGCAGCCATCTCCATTAACAGATCAGCTTTATAAGTATCACCATGCTTGTGTTCAAGTAACATTTATTTTACTCAATAACGGCCCCAAAGCACAAGAGCAGTGATGCTGGCAATTCGGATAGCCTCTTACTGTGCCTGGTTTATAAATTAAACTTTATCTATGTATGTACATATAGGAAAAAACAATATATATAGGATTCAGTACCATCCATGGTTTCAGCCATCCACTTCTTTCCACAGAAGAAACATTTATATATATATATTTATATAAACATAAAATATGCTTTTATACATAACATGCCTACACATATTATAAATTACATATATTACATATTATACTTATATAAAATATGCTCATTATCTCATATAATATCAGAACCCTATTAATAGATTTTAAAATTAAATCTGAGGGAGAGGGAGAGAACCAGATATTAAGAGTATATTAATTTAAAAATTAATTGATAATTCTACTCTAAGGCTCATTCAAGGGACATCTTCCTTAGTAGCCATGAGAAAACAAAAATCATTTTGACCCCCTAGATTAGATTTCCTAACCTTTACGTTACATTTCTTTAATCATATATTTCTGCAAAATTTATGATTAGTTCTTCTTTTTGAATCTTGATAGTTTGGTTATATTATAGATACTACAATACTTTGATAATAGATACTTAAATAATAGAATGAAAAATGGTGAATTGTTAATACTATTCATAATGATATAAGACTAAACATTTTCACGGAGAAGCTATAGAGAATCTAACTAAAGTATGTATCTATATATAAAGATTCATCTTTTTCTTCATCACTGATCTTATATCATTCAGATTATTGACTAGGAGTATAAATAATACAACCTAACAATAAGAAACCAATAATAAAAACTCTTAAACTCCCTCATGTTATATTCTATCTGTGCCTTCTATATCCCTGAATGTCCAGCGGTGATAAAAGAAGCTAAAGCGTATTCTCTCAGTAGGGTATACTGATGATAGTGAAGACTGTTATGCAACCTCAGGCTTGAGATTTACTGCCCAAATATGGCCTAAAACATTTTGATTTTTTAATTGCATTTGATATCTACTTTGAACATTGAGCTGAAACCAAATCATTATATTGTTAATGAAACAAAGTGGACCATTAAGAAATAACACCTCACATTTTCTCTTTATAAGCTTATTTTTAATTAGTCTGATCAGAGCCATGGTTGAAAAAATATCTGCATATATATGTGGCTGATCACATAACACTGATCATAGATTCAACCATCATTAACTTGTTCATTATCACTAAGAAACTAAAGTCAGACATACTATATTCTATGAAGTAAAGTAACAGAAAATCAACGCTAGAAAATGACAGTTTGTAAATGCTAGGTAAAACTGTGCAAAAAAAAAAAAAATGGACACAGTAAAATTAAGTGAGACAACATAAGTAAAACACTGAGAAGAGCTAGATACTCCCCTTCCCCAACATTACTTCCGGTCAGTCCAATGATAGTCACCACTCATGTAATGTATATGTGCCAACACAATTTGGAAGTTGATCTTTATTTAAATGTCAATAAGAAGTGTTTTACTGCATTATAATAAAAGCTATATTGTCAGGACTTACCTTTTTTAAAGTTCCTAATATTTGTATCGTATAAAAATTTGAAATAACAAGAGAATAATGGATATTATATTAATAATTACTTATACTAATAATTTATTAATAATAAATTAGATATACATATTAGCTCATCCTTATCTGAAGATCTGATATCATCATTACAAACATAAACTTTGTGAGAAGCAATTTTGTTCCCTGCCAGTGTCTCCACTAACAAGAACTTTCAAAATTTTACTAATACATAGCTTGTATAACCCATGAGAAATTTTTATTCTCTATCAAATTTACAGTCTAGATAGTTAGATAATGTTAATATAAATGAAATAATGGCAATATGTATATACAACCAGCCAGGCCAGCTTAAACATGGTCTTATCTATATAAAGCATCACAGCAAAGGCAAGTATTTCCCACAACTTCCACCATATCCTACACATACATCTAGGAAAAAAGTAGTGTTTTACAACTGCTTACTTTTGAAGCTAGGCAATTGGTTTTGTTTACTCAGGATCCTGAGAGTACTCAATAATAGATGAATGGATGGATGGAAGAAACAGTATGCATTGATACTTATGTGTATATAAATTCTGAAGAAATTCATAGCAGAAGCTCATCCTTACAGAATCAAATTCATCTGAGGGGTTTTCATCAAAGAAGTGTTATTTGAACTAAATCTTCAAGTGCAGGATTTTTATGCAACTTAGCAGATGTATATATAGTACCATCTCATTTAGTATGGAAACATCTCAACCAAAATCTGAATTAATTTAATAATAAAGTGAAGAGAAAATGCTAACCAGTAAATTATTGCATCATTTGAAAGCCTATTTAATTAGAAGACAGCTACAAGGATTCATGTAATCCTGAGGTGCTGCCCTCTAGGTCCTAGACAGAAATAAGAACCCCTAAGAAAGTTGGAATATTAAAGTCCTGCCAATGCAAGACAATCTCTCAGGTATGTCAGAAATGCAGAGCCTGTTTTATGAAGAATGCCAAAATGCCAGTAAGCTGTTGAGGAGGAAAAAGCCAGTTGGAAAGCAAACAGGATATCAAAAATCATGACAGAAAAACCAAATATAATGCCAGTGATGAGGGAAATCCCATATAGAGCCTCTCTATGAGATTAAAGTACACTGCCAGTAATAGCTAGACTTCAAGAGTTACTTATAGCAATACAAACATCGCTATATGTTGTTTGCTTTGTAGTGTTTAATTTTCATTCTCGCATATTTATACAAACCAAGATTAAAAATTTCAACTGCTGTATCATCATTATAAGATCCTCAAGTGGACTGCTGTAACCACAATTTCCAGGAAAAAGAAAAAGAATGAGATTGTTTTCAAACTGATTAGCAACTGTACCTCACTGCACAGTTGTATGAAGAAACAGATTTGGAAACATAGCATCAAGATTAGTGGGGCCTTTGAGCCACAGTCTCAATTTGGATTCCCATCACTATACCTGGCAATAGTGCCAATTTAACAGGCATCAGGCTGTGCAGAAGATTTTCATGTAAATGAAAACATTTTGGGGCATTTTGCTTTCCCTCAGTAAAAGATAAATATAACTTTTCACTGGCACTGAAAATAAAACAAGTTAACATAGAATGATCCAGGGCAGAGTCCATTACAGGGAGAACTAACTTGGCAGGTGCACCAAACTTTTGGACATCATGGGCCATGAGTCTAGGGAGCACTAAAGAGTTTGAAAAATGCAGGTACAAAAGGTATTAAAGGACAAAGCACAGACATAACATTCTGAAATTTATAGGTGTAAAATCACCAAATTAAAAATAATTATTTTATTTTCAATATTGATTTTTAAAGTTTTATATATTTCAAATTTAAACTAATTCTTTACATGATAAAATATAACATTAAAATTTTTAAATAAAAATAATAAAAACTTGTAAATAATATAAAATATATGAAGAAGTTCCCAAACATTACAATGCAGCGCTATGTGCCTCATCATTAGTGTAGATTTTTGAAAATTCATTGTAGCCCTCTACCTCTAACCTAGAGTCAAGATGGTCTGGCCTTGATATCATAAGACTTTATTACCTCAGTCATATAGTTCTCACAGTCATCCAGGGATGAACATTTTTAATTTCTTCCTAGACTATGCCAAGTTCCCATTAGTCTATTACTTAAATTCACTCATGTATTCATTCATGCATTCAATAAATACATATTTAGTTCTTACTGTGTGTAAGGGACCACCACATGAAACAACATAAGGCATAGAAAAATGTGGTTAGTCATAGATTTTTGAACTCAAGGTTATGGTCTAATATAAGTGTATGTTAGAAGGGTTTATGTTCCATCCAGAAGCCTTGAGGCCAAGGACTTGGTGTATCTCCAGCAACTAGCCCAGCATCAGGACCAGCGAAAGCATTCAGCAAGTCTTTGTTGAAGTCAGTAAGTTACTGAATGAATATTTCTATTTGGTTTTGTGGACATAAGCACATGAATTTATGAAAATAATTCATATAGCCAACCCCTAGTTATTTCTTGTTGCAAAACTGAAATACAAATTGTTCGTAAAGAAGAAAATACACTCACAAAGGGCAAACTCATTTAAATATTTAAGATACATATTTTAAATTGCACTTTAATGCAAGTAGAACTATTAACTTTCAAATGGAACTCATTTTTTTTTCACTTTGTGATATCACTCTGCAGGAGTTCACAAAAAATTTTTTTTCACACAAAAGGCACTAGAAGAATTATTATCCTCCTGCAAATAGTGTTTTCTTTCACATTATTCTCAAGTTACAGACATCTGAAATTTTTCAAAATCATATTGAGTTCCTGTCTTATTACCCTATACTTGTTATAGATAGCAATTGTTACTTTAGTTGGCAACTTAGATCTTAATACTGAAATTGAGTATTAAGGTGTTGATTTCATCTAAGAATTTAAAAGTGTAAAAAACTAGTTTGTTTTATAAGTGTAAAGGTAGCATAACATAAATTCAGGCTCTTAATTAAGCACTTCCTGAAAATGCTTCTTTAACTAAATTACTAGTAGAATCAAGATAATTAAAATTGATGATCCAACAGTCTATTATACTCACACTAATTAACCATTAGAATGCTTAAGAGCTCCAAGGGATAGATTGCTTTTCAAACAAATAAATTTCAAAGTAAAATATAGTATCTTTGTGGGAGAGTCTATAAAAGTAAACATTAAATCACTTCTCAGCAATATTGACTCTTGTCAATAAATCTGGAAAATAACAACACTATTTCCAAACAAAGAAGATGGATAGTTTGTTTTGCACCTGCAAAGGATAAATGACGTAATAAGTAGAATCAGCCAGTCAGAGCAAAGTGTGTGTGTGTGTGTGTGTGTGTGTGTGTATA
>NW_020175320.1:2994467-3096772 GCF_003031525.2 Neophocaena asiaeorientalis asiaeorientalis | reverse complement strand
ATATATATATACACACACACACACACACACACACACATATATATATATACATATATATATATATATACACATATATATATACACACACACACACACACATCCTTATACAAGCACAGAACTTGCCTACTAGCTCACCCCATCCATTGCCTCCCTTTCCTTTCTTGCATTATATGTGTATCTCCTTCACTAGTCTATGATTTTGTCAGGGAGCAGAAATTATACCTTATTCATGTTTGTTTCTCCACTTCCCCAGTCCTCCTGTACTCCAGCACCTACTTATAACTCTTTTATGTACAGAAAGAAATCAAAACAGTATCATTTAATATAAAACAAAATAATCAGATTAACTGAGGTTTCTAACTTTTTAAACTTCTTGTTAAAAAGAAAAACTAACATCATTTAATTGGAAAAATTTCTACCAATTTCCAAGTCAACACAGACATCTAGTTTTAAAATCCCTAAAGGTCTCCCTAAATAATCTTACACGTATTTTATCTGGGAGTATATGTAAGGCTCCTATCCCAGTCCAGAATGTTCTCCAGATTAGACCCTTCCCCTTACACTTTGTATTTGGCCAATATGAGCTTAGTAAGAAGAAGAGAGCTTTGATTTTGAGCTGTCACCATCCATCCACATTGTGAATCCCTGATCAACGATAGGTTTCTTTCCTGAGGACCCAAAGTGCAAAGCAGTATCAGAAAGCTAAAGTGTAGCTTAGCAAATCATAGTGTTTACCCTACTGGAAATAAGATCCAATGTTGATAATTGGTGTCTAAATAGTATCAGACACATGATACTGTGTTCACCTCTCTAGGCTCCAAAGCCAGTGTGAGTTAGATAAAGTGATAAATAAGAAATAAAGCACACTGCTTAGGAAGTCAGGCAACCACTTCTGCAACTCACCAGGTAAATGATTTTTAACTAATTACTTAAACCATCTAAGTCTTAGTTTTTTTCAACTGTAAAATGGGAATAATTATATTTATCTTACAACAGCCTTGGGAGGCTTAAATAAGATGACCTGAGTGCAGCATGTAGCATGGTACCTAGCACACAGTAAATGCTCAATAAATGACAGTGATGATAATGAGGAGAATGTTAGAGACGTGTCCAGGCAGGTGTCCAGACAGACCAAGAGATGAAACAAGTGCCCACAGCCGCTCAGGTGGCTAAGAAGAGAAATCACTGCAGAAATCCTAAAGAATTAAGGTAGGACCAGAGGTAACATCTAGGCAAACTTCGACACTCTTCCAGTGAACCAAGCTGCAGTGTGATAATTTCTTACACTATTTTTCCTTATATAATACTTACATTTTACCAACTGCCTCAATACTTAGAAAACAAAATATTAATTAGTAACATGATTTTCAAGAATCAAGCCAGTAGAAAATACTCAAGCCATCAAGTTTCTTAATATTACTCAAGTAATACCAAAGACACAACTTTCTATTTTTACCATCAGTAAAACTACCAGCCTGTACAACACAAAACTCATGTTTGGTAGCACTGAAACAAATGTTTCTAACCAATCCCCAATACACATAAAGTTGCACATACTCTAACACAACCAAAGGCTAGTCTGGAAAATTTACATAACCTACACAAATGAAACAGAAAGTAGAGGCATCAAGATAAACAAGAATAAAGTCATTAGCAAGTGCATTTTGAAAAAATTAAAACACTTCTTTAAATAGATTGAGAAATTTACAAGCAGTGGTGTGATATGTACATGTGTGTACTCACATATATCTATATGTACATATGAAATAATGTTTTTAAGGAAGCTAATTTCCCAGAATAAAGTACATTTCAAATCCCACTTCTTTGCAAAGACAGAGTAATGATTCAGACATGATAAAAAAGAAAAAAGCATTCACTATTTTCTACATGCTGCTTACATTTAATTAAATAGAAATATAGTTAATCTCGAGAAATGAATTTACAAATATTTAGTTTTCTTTTTGACTCTACTGATTAGGCATGCCAGTCATGCAATCACTAAAGTAAACAAGGTAATAATATTTTGAGCCAAGATAATGGCAACAGAAATGAGAGAAGCGGATGCATGTAAAAGATATATGTCATTGATGTCAACAAAGTAACGGACAAAAAAATGGGACATTTGGAACAAGGGACAAGGAAGTGTTCAAGGGGACTGGCAAAGCTGACTTAACTTGGTGCTCCCCCAAAACAGAAAAAGGACCATGGGAAGAACTTAGTTTGGATCCAGAGATAATGAGCCCAGTTTGAGACAAATTTAGAGACAAACTAGAGAAATACTATTAATTGGAAAAATATTATAATGCCTGTTTTTAATTTTATATATCAATAGGTAGAAATAAACTCAACTGAAAATTCATTAAATTTAGTAGATGAAAAACAAATGTAAAATAATAGGCCTCTAAATTACAACATAAAATGGGGCAAAATGTCTTGATAAAGGCTACATCTTAAAAAATTAATTCCTTCATGAAGCAAGTCTGTTTCTTTCACTACATGCAGAATACTGAAAAACAAAACGCTATTAGCTACAAAAACCCTAAAGTAACATCCTTTCAATAGCCTAGAGAGGTAGAATACTTGCTAGGTAACATTGGCCTTATAAAAATAGAAGATTTTGCCCGTGATATATGGGAACAGCATGGGCATTCTCCTCAATGATAATCAATAGAAATATTTATACTTAGAAAAACTCTACTCAGAAATAACATTCAACAAGCAAATATTTCCTATGCTTTGCAATTCTAGAGAGGGAAAAACCACCTTTTTATTATTCCCTCTCAAAAGTGGACTGTCATTTTCTGTTCTTCAGAGTACTTACTGTACTTAAAATAATCCTTGCTATCCTACGGAAAAGATGTTTAAATGGCCTGTAACCAACTAATTAGAATATGAGCAATACACATGCATATTCATATATACACATATATATGTGTACAAATATACATATTATTTTGCAGTGAATATAAGATTAAAATGACCATTTTTACTTAATCACAAATTGGAAACTTTAAAAAGTTATTCTTTCCCCTTAAAGTCACAAGCTCGAACATTTTAAAGGAATGGGAAAAAAGACTTAATAATGAGTTATTTTTATTCATCTAACATTACAAAATTTGTGTATGTGAAAGGTACATATATGTGATGTTGAGACAGACATTGGAAAATTACTGCTTAGGCAAATATCATTGATGTCAAGACAGTAACTAGTTTAGCAGAGTAGAAATTTTTCCTGAGGGGAATTTCCTAAATAATGTCAGCTTCTACCTCTCATCATTAGAATAGCATATAATGATTTCTTAGTTCAGACTCTAGATGATATTGCTTTCTGGGGAGTTAAGTTTTCATATTCTTGGATCTCTATAAGTTATGCCTTAAGAATAATTAACTCACCTGAAAAATACTGACCTAAAGTATCGAAGGAAACCATAAGTAATTATAAATAGGAGTTTATCAGGTTAAAATTCACTGAAAGAAACTGTTCTCTCAGAAAGGACAAGAAAACTCTATGGACACTTTAAATAGAGCCCTGTAACAAAAGGTCTGGGGAAGCAGAGGCTTATTAGCTTTATATCTCCTACTGTCCTTGCTGTTTTCATTTTATAAAATAACATACTTGGGGGCTTCCCTGGTGGCACAGTGGTTGAGAGTCCGCCTGCCGATGCAGGGGACACGGGTTCGTGCCCCAGTCCGGGAAGATCCCACATGCCGCGGAGCGGCTGTTTCCGTGAGCCACGGCCGCTGAGCCTGCGCGTCTGGAGCCTGTGCTCCGCAACGGGAGAGGCCACAACAGTGAGAGGCCCACGTACCGCAAAAAAACAAAAACAAACAAACAAAAAAACATATTTGGGTCATCTTCAGGTAGGTTGACTAAAGTGATTTATTTTCCAAAATGGGACAATAAGCATAAACTGGGACTGTCCTGTTGAATACTCTATCCATAGGGGAGAGCATGGCTGTGTGCCTCTCCTGCACATTAATATAAATCAGGTAACAATGGAGAAAGGGACAGAGACAGAGAGGATGAATCGAGAATACCCAGGTCAGATTGGAAAGGGAAGAGAAAACATAGGGCACAAGGTCACATGACTGACGATTATGTGAGGAAGGAGAAAGGGCTGCTATATTTACTGACTGGGTGACAAGAATGGATTTACATGGATTGTATCTGAGCCTCAAGATATTTGCTTAATGCCAGTGGATAGCCTCTCCATCACTACCCAGACACTATGTGTGCATGTGTGTGTGTAAATAATATGTCTATATATACAGTATACATCTATGTATATATTTTATACAACAAATATGAAATAGTTGTCCAAAACTAATATATCACCAAAATTTGCACTTTCTATACCAGATTTAAATAATTTTGAAATCATAAGTAATTGGCCACAAGATTATATATATATTATATATATGTGTATTTATGTATGTCTTTATATATTGTGTATATGTGTATGTCAATACATGTGTATATTCCTATGAATATACATGTGAATATAACTAATGTTAACTTTCAGATTTGCAAGATCATTTAAGTCAACCTGGGAGAAATCTGCTGTGATGTTGTATTCAGATATGTCTAGCTGTTAAATTCTACTTACAAATACAAGTTAGTATGTTATTTTCTTGATATTAAGATATCATCAACTTTAAGACACTTTTAATTGCAGGGAAGAAAATACATGTTAAACATCCACACTAATTATAAGTACCATCCCAATTTCAGAAAGATTAAAATGTGAAAAATATGACTTGACATTAAAAAAGTATAACCAAGGGGTTAGGAGTTTTAAAATAAAACATATCCCCAAATAAGAAACTCTATAAAGAAAATATGTGGGATTTTTAAATAAATAATGAGCACTAACTACCTGATATAGTTCAAATTAGGACTTGCACTCTGGATACCAGCAGCCTCTAGGAGGTAAATCAAGCAGGAAATTGTGTACACACAAACACACACACACACACACACACACACAGAATAAATGTATCATGGTTTATTATTTTTCATAAATCATCACCATAAGAATTATTCACAGTAAATTCCAAGTAAGCCAGGAATGATATAGCATATATAAACCATAAGTTTCCATGACAAGAACCAAGTATATAAAATCCTACAGATATATGACCCATAACACATTACAGAACATTGATTTCCCAGAGGCTAATGTTAAACTCACGCACCCAATAACAGTTCTATTTTCATTCTCTCCTATAACTCAAATCTATTCATGCTGCACAATTACTTTTGCATAATAATATATTGTATTTTAGTTATCTGAGCTATTTCATCTGTAACAATAGTTCTTCCTTATTTTAAATGAGCATCTTTGGAAGCATCGTATTATTTTCTTTATGATCTTCCAATCACCTTGACCATTTTTTAAAGTGTATGATGTCTTTCATTCACACATCAGGTAGCATGCTTCAAATTTTTAAAAATTCACATAAATAGGAAGAGTTCTCAGGAATGTAATTTGATGAAGGGGATTACATTTCTGTCTCCAAGGACTAAGCCTTACATGTTTGATACATTGAAATGTTCACATTAAAAAGACATTATAATCTCAAAAGAAGTGAATACAAGAGAAAACAGGGAAATAACAGCTCAACTAATTTTTACTAAAGGAAAACTAAATAAGGATAGAAAGATAGGGATGGAAAGAGGCAAAAAGGATTCTTATGTATGGAGAAAAGGACTAAGAAAGTAAAGAAGGAGTTAATAAAATCTAGGGCTTTGGGCTCCAATCTTAGCTGAGATCAGAGGAATTTAGTCTGAGGTGACCAAAGAGAAATATATTTTATCTACCACCAAATAAGAATGGTGGAAGTTTTTATCCAAGGTAATTCAACAACATGAATTAGTAATTAGGATATTAAACAGAGATCAACGCTGAAGTTTCCTCAAAACTGCCTACTTTTTAGAACAATTTTTTAAATCTTATTGAAAGAAATGGGAATAATCTCTAGACTTTGACATCTGATTACATTTCAAACTACCTTTTGTCTGTAACACATTTCCCTTCTGTTCACAATGGTCACTCTTGCTTTTTCCTATTTTTAGAACTTGCTTCCTTTCATTAAGCTGCAATTAGCAAGAGTCCCTTCCACACATATATCGCTGATTCTTTCAAACTAGCCTCTTCCTTGGTTACTTTTAGACTTTCATAGAAGCCAGAGTTTCTTCCTGGGAGTTCTCTAAACCTTAGAGTTTAGATATATGGATCAAGCTACAGACATTAATGTTTCAAAGAATGCTCATGGCAAAATAAACATTAAGAAGGTATTGACAGGGGATACATAGCCACAATCTTTACTGACAGTGGCCAAGCTGTGACAAAGCCACAGGTGTACAGGACTATTTCGGCAATCATAGCACAGTCAGGCACCATCATTGCTACTGTCCAAAAGAGTACCTATGGGAGTGAAGAAAAGGTGCTTTTTAAAAAAGACCATCATGAAGATAACCCTACTCTATTTCATAGCATGTTACAATGTTATAGCTTTTCTGAAGTAATATTAAGTTATAGTATCCAGGTCATATAGGTAAAAACACTTTAAAATGTGGAAAAAAAAAAAAGAACTTATTGGGTAAGAAGAGTCAGAATGACTTGCCTAGAAAATTCTCTTCTGCAGTGGTTCTCAAAGTGTGGTGTGTGGATTAACAGCACCAGTATCATATGGGAACTATAAGAAATACAAATTACAGGTCCCACCTCAGACCTACTAAATTAAGAAAAAACCAGGGAAGTGGATGTTGGAGCTGAAGAAGGGGGAGGTGATTTTTATGCATGATAAAGTTTGAGAACCACTGTTCAATTGTATTCCAATACCATAAGTAACCAAATAATATTTTTCTTAGTTCTAAAACTACAAATTTACCTCACTGAGGAAAAGCATGCTTCTGACTTTTCTAACAAAACTTTTAGCATTTTCAGAATCGCTTAGGTTCCTATTTATCTGAAGGTTCTAGTTAAGAATTGAGCAGCTCCATCTCAGGCTTTAGAACTGTTGCATTCTGCGTGCTAGTATGAGAATGAAGGACATTGGTGAGATAGCGGGGGACTCTTGGGCCACAGATGTACCCATGGTAGTCAGGTCAGCACTTCACATTCCCCAAATCTTGCCGCCAAAGTTGTCTTTTTATAACTGACTTTTCTCGTGTCATTTTTCCCCAGATACCTTTATCAATGAATGTGTCAACTTTTCTGGCATACGACCAGCCCACAATAAGTTACTGTGGGGTGCATCATGAACTTCTCTCTCATAAATCCTTTGAAACGAATGCACAGGAAGATACGATGGAAACACACCTAGAGACTGAGATGGACCTGAGCACAATCACAACAGCTGGCCGAATCAGTGACCATAAACAGCAGCTGGCTTAACTGAGCTAATTGGTAACCATGGGTTGCCATCAAACTTTGTAACCTCAAGGACAAAATGAGGAGGATTTGTTCATTGTGGACTCTAAAAACAAAACAATCCCCTGTTAAAATAAACAAAAATCCAAGATTGATTCATGAAATAAAGAAGACATGAATTGTTTCAACTCTACACTTTATAATTAGCTAAGTTGGGCAGTATTTTTTTGACTTAGAGTATGACCCTGAAAAAAAAAATCTTTTTTCTCAAAACTCATCCTACCTACCTGTAAAAACTGTACAGAGCTAATGTATTTTTCATATTGTAAAGTTTCAATTATAGAAACAACTCGTATGTACAGTACCATAATTTAATTACATTTTACTTTACACACTTTATGTATTTCAGTTTCTAAAATTTTAAATTAACAAAAATTATTTCTTGTGTTATTCAGAGTTACTCAGTTTTGTAGGGACTGTTTTGTTACTGCTTTTGTGCCCAGAAACCTTGACTCTCAAATTATGTGCTGTGCAAAACATGCACGATTTTTATCATGCTTACTGTGTAGAATTTTATCTACTTGGTCCAGAAATAATACATTAACCAAAAAGGGTTTGTTGAGACTTATAAGAAGTTCTTCAATTACATAGACAGGTCTTTCTTATAAATGAAAAAAATCAAAGATTTTTTAACACTTCTCAGACTTAACTGTTGCCTTGAATTACAGCCTAGTTTCTAAGCAGTGAAATGTAATGATAAAGAGGGATATTTTAACAACGTATTTCTGAATGAATGACTCATTATTTCATTCTTTTGAGTAACCCATTGTTAAGGGTGGGGGGAAGCATGGACAAAACATCACTGGAAACAAAGGCCGTAACCACAGCAACAGAGTTTGATATACTTAAAAGGTGCAGCTGCCAGTGACAAAGAAAAACTCTGTTACATCTCATTACTTCAGGCCAAGGTGGGAGAATAAAGCATAATTGTACAGTAGTAATTTTTCTCTTAATTAACCCAAAGTGGTTTACCTAAAAATAACCATCAGTGCAAAATGTGCCTGGTTTTAAGACAATTTCCCATTTAGAATGGTGAGGCTATATTTTAGCAATATCTCAAAGGAAATATATGAAAATTTTCACTTTGTGTGCTACATCAATTTTCTCCTGGGACAGAACTCTAAAACATCTACAGCTGATTCAATACAGATATGAGCCATGGTGGAACTTTATCATGCAAGTAGACTGTAAACATCCTTAATATGTTCTAAATTGTTTATATTGCTATCCATAATGAGATTCACCTCCAAATTATCTGAAAAATAATCCAGAGTAATTTGAAACCACCCCAGATCATATATGGATTATCTAATTGTATTATAAAGTTAATTCAATCAAATTATGAAAACCTGACTTTTCAGAGGCTGAAATAATCAACTTGTTTGTTGTTTGCTTGACACAGGTTACTGTTTGAAAATATTGTTATTTTATCTATGGTATTCACACATTCTTTTGTGTTTTTTTTAAATATAAAACTGCAAGTTTCAATTGCTGTTACACTAGAAGTGCTTTTTTTATGTTGTCATTTTTAATTCATGACATCAAAAATAGGTTGAGAGTATGTCAATCTAATAGGGATCAAACACAGTCAAAAACAATGAAGAAAAGAATTTGTGAAAACCAATGTCAAACTTTCAATTTTTTATTTCTTCCAAAGAAATTCAAAAGTGTAGTTTTATGCAGGTTTATCGTGGCAAATTTAAGAACAGGTTCAAAGAGAATGGATTAAAAAAATCAAGAGCAAATTTTTGTTGAAAATATACTGTCAGAAGGGGAAAAAAAAAATGTTGGAAGAGCAAACTCTTACTAATTTAAATGAAACTAAATGTCACAGTACTTGTATCACCTATCTAGCATTCCAGATTTTGTAACATTTTGCACAAATTATTTGCTATTCAGAAAATTGTCATTTTTAGTTTAATTTTAATCTCTTTTTTCCAATTTCTAATTTCCTTGCACTGTATTATTGTCAGAGTATTCTTAATCCTCTACACTGATATTTTGCTTTGCAGTCAGCAAATCTATAGAGGGTTAATTATAAATCTATTATGTGTGGATCTGAAATCTGATGCAAAATTTTATTTATTATGTAAACCAAAATGTCATTTGCAATTTTTTCTCATAGAAGTTGTCCTTGCAAAGATTCAAATATCTTTTAATTTGTGTAAATAAGCATTTTATATCTTCTCTTTCCAGACATTTTCAAACTGACAAATGATTTTTAGAAATTTTAAAGGTTCCAGGGAGCCTCACAAATATATGCCCTTTATTTCCTGAAGCAAACTGCTTTCTTTCTTAAACATTTTAAGTTCATCTGAAGTGAACAATTATAAATAGAAGCAGTCACCTTGGAACCAGGTGCATGGGAGGTCTTAGCTCTGTGCATCGGAGGACTTATTACGTACATTAAGAGCCAAATAAACTAAGAATTTTGGTATTTGTCATATTTGAAATTAAACCCAAAGGATCTTTAACAGGAAAAAGAAAAAAAAAGATGCTAAGTTACTTGTTTGCTTAATTTTTATTCTGCCATGTCTCGGGGTGTGGGGGCTTTGGGGAAATGAAAACCTGCTAGAGGAGACTGTGTCTGGAATCTTCAGCATACATTTGCAATTTATATATTTGTGTCTAAAAATCCCTATTTCTAACCTGTCTTTTTCAGAATTCAGTAATCTCCCATTTCCTCTTTCTAACCACCCCATGTCTTCCTTCCTGTCTACTTCTCACCTCTTTAAACAACTGAAATGTTTCTATGTTTGGAGTTGAAAAATGCAGTTCAGCCCAACATGGTTACAATAACAGCGGTAGCTACAGCAAACACATTTATGCGGTGTTTTGAAGCTTACAAACCACATTCCACATAAATTATCTCATTTTGCCTTCATAACCAATCTATGAAGATACATTAATACCAAAGAAGTTGAGACTTGCCCAAGAACACAGGGTTAATAATTGGTGGAGTTGAACTACTCTCAAAATTCAGACCCTATTAGTCTTTCCACTATACTAAAAGCCTTCCCTCTCTGATCAGGGCCAGAGAATTTCCAGATAGTAAATAGAATGAAAAAATGTTTGACATGTTGTTTAGTAATCCCCAATTTAACTCAGTTCCTCTATCTGTATAATATATGGGCTAAATGGACTCTTTCTGTGTGCTACTCTGGGCTCTCACATTAAAACTCTTTTTTTTTTTTTTTTTTTTGCGGTACGCGGGCCTCTCACTGCTGTGGCCTCTCCCGTTGCAGAGCACAGGCTCCAGACGCGCAGGCTCAGCAGCCATGGCTCACGGGCCCAGCCGCTCCGCAGCATGTGGGATCTTCCCGGACCGGGGCACGAACCCGTGTCCCCTGCATTGGCAGGCGGACTCTCAACCACTGCGCCACCAGGGAAGCCCATATTAAAACTCTTTATTCAAAAAGTATAACAAGTCATAAATTTCTTAACAAATCATATCATTTGTAAATGTGTAGAACTGTTGCTTCCAAGAAGTGGATGTATATAGGCCCCAAGGTCCAGAATAAAATTGAGAAGCACACACAAAAAAACCAAAAACACACAAAAAAACAAAGATCATCAAAATCAAGATTAGGCATAGAGTTATAAAACAGATTCACAGTGTGAGGTTGAACATATGTTTAACACATGTTCAACTGAACACACATTCAATTCAGAGCTAACTGGAAAAACCTTTGTAATTTTTTTTCCTTTTTTGTTTCAGCAAAAGTACTTATTGAACCATGAATTCTTACATCTATCTTAATAGAGAATAATTTTCTCTATTCTCCTTCCAATAAAAATGAAATGTAATTCATCCAAACTGATGTACAGATGCAAAAACATATGCTAATAAGAAAATAATATTTTTGATCAGCTCATTTTATCAAGTTTCTATCCCTACTCCCAAAACCACAAAATCAGACAGATTTTAATAAAATTATATTTTTAGAAGGAAAGAGAACTTGCCCAAATTTAACATCCAAGACAAATGACATAATCCTGACTTGAAATCAGATCAGTATGACTCCACAAACTGCTTAGAAATAGAATCTTTTTTTCAAAAATATTTTCTGAAATAAAACCACTGTATAGGAAATTAAGAATATATGTTTTTCTCTGCTCCTGACTGGAAGACAGTTATCATCTCTCAAACTCAACATTAAAAATAAGTAAAGGGCTTCCCTGATGGCACAGTGGTTAAGAGTCCACCTGCCAATGCAGGGGACACGGGTTCGTGCCCCGGTCCGGGAAGATCCCACATGCTGCGGATCAGCTGGGCCCGTGAGCCATGGCCGCTGAGCCTGCGCGTCCGGAGCCTGTGCTCCGCAACGGGAGAGGCCACAGCAGTGAGAGGCCCACGTACCGCAAAAAAAAAAAAAAAGAAGTAAAGAAACTGCAAGCATGAAAACAGGTACCTGATGTGAATGATTAGTAAGCTGGAAGAAAGAAAATCAGATGTAGATTTTCTGCTGGGTAGATGGTAGCCAATGAAGGAAAAAGTAACGGAACCAGCAGATATTCAGCCTCAGGAAAAAAGATAAGAAATCTCTATAGTAGACATAATAACATCTTACAGTGGCATAGCTCTTAACAGTTTATCAGTCAGGGTAATGGTATAACCACCTCGTAACACATAAAAAGTCCCGAGGTCCAGATGGGTTGATTATACAGTAAGAAATCCAGGTATGTTAGTCTTGTAGTAAGTAAGAGCCTCCAACTACCTTTATTACCGTCTCAACTCACCACAGCTGTCCCTAACTAGAGAGGTACTAAAGGCAGAGGATCCAGGGTCAAGGCTTTCAAAACTCTGACATACCCACAAGGGTGGAGTAGACTGACAATCAGCAATTGTGCTTCATTTTAGTATCAACTGTAATGGGGAAGAAGTATTTGAAAATTTAAAAAATATATACCAAACGGTGATGGGTTATTTGTAAAGATCTCTCATGGCTTACATAATTATTTTATTATGAGATAAGAGGCTTATATGTAATATTTTTAAGTTAGGGTAAAATTGGTATTTAAAAAAGTCCACAGTTGATTATTTACCTTTCTATTAAAGACAGTGACCTTAAAGCAAAAGAGTGCCTCAGCCATCTAGGACTTAGAGAACTCTTGAATTTCTTCCTCCTTTCTCCCATCTATTTATAGATTTTCTTTTATATGATATGTATCTTCCCAAAAAATTAAGTGAAATTTTATTTTGTATAAATCAAATAACATTTCAAATACATTAAGGGACTATATGATAAAGGATCCTTGAAGTAAATCCTTCTTGTTTTCTCATCTGAAACACCACTCACTAATTTATCTTTTGTAAACTGATTTACACATATCTTGTGTTGCATAATGCAGCACACGGCCTTAAAGGTTCTATGGTGCAGTCTTTACCTCAGACTGTATAAAAGAAAGGACTCTCTAGTTTTGAGAAGGTCTATAGACACTAGAGTGATCATTTTCAGTCAGTTTCAGTTAGGGAAGTTATTTATCTGGACTAATACGAAAAATACTATTAAAATAATACGAATGGATAAAGTTGACAAGTTATATTTTTTCTAGTTATTGGTTTAAACTATTGTCACCTATCATAGCATCAAAGCTACTATTAAGAAATCAAAATGAACCCAAATCCCTTGGATCCATACTAGATTTACTGAGTCAGAATCTCTGGAGCTAATCTCTAAGGCATGCTAAATTTTGCAAAATATTATTCAGATGCATTTACTTTTGCCAAGCCATTCAATTGTTTATTCTAGTCTAAAATTCTTCTTGTGCTTTCCTATTCCAATGTGAATCTAGTTTGCTAAGCCTGGATGAACATTTTTCTTGATTAGAAGAATGTGCAACAAAGGACAACTATACATAAAATGGTCAGGTTTTTCCTGATAAACTGTTATTTATAGATTTTGCTCCCCACTAGCTCTTTCAACAGAAAGCTCTGAAAACTATCTTAAATCAGCTGGGTTATTCACTTATTACTTGCTTTCATGGATAATAATAACTGTTGAAAAGCTGGAGGTGGGGAGAGAAGGACTAATTTATGATGTAATAGGCATTGTGTTGTCCTCATTTCATTCTCAAACCATCTTAGGAAACAGGTATAACCACCATTTTAAAAAAAGGAAAATAAGAATCATGGTAGCTGAATAATTTACCAAGGCTTATATAGTAGAGTTGGGGATTCAAATCCAGCGCTCCTGACTCTAAGGATGTGCTCCTACCACCCAATAGCACATTTTCAAATGTTAACAAAGACCACAATCAATATAATTAGGCTCATATATTTTAATAAGGGGTGTGGAGACAGAAGGAAAAGAATGTACTTTCCTATTCCTAAACAGAAAAATTACATAAGCTATTTCACACTGTGTAGAGATTTCCTTCAATATCCCAAGTCCACAACTTAATGGAAAGAAATAGCTATTATTTTCTTGAAGTTTTATACATTGTTTCCTAAAAAGCATGAACATTTGAAAGAAAAAATCCTTCAAATAATAAATACTCCCAGGGCTTCCCTGGTGGCGCAGTGGTTGAGAGTCCGCCTGCCGATGCAGGGGACACGGGTTCGTGCCCCAGTCCGGGAAGATCCCACATGCTGCGGAGCGGCTGGGCCCGTGAGCCATGGCTGCTGAGCCTGCGCATCCGGAGCCTGTGCTCCGCGACGGGAGAGGCCCACATACCGCAAAAATAAATAAATACTCCCAAATACTCATGTTTTATTTTCATTTCCAATTTTTCTAGCATATTATAAACTTATGACAAAAACATGATAAGTAGATATCCATAATATAAACTTCAACTGGCCAAAGATGGAGGGAAGGTTGTCAATTGAAGCAAAAACTATATAGACAGTCAATAAAGTAACGAGTGCAATGACAATGTGAAAAAAGACCAATCATCTACAGTCAGAAAACGTTGACTGGCAATGACATGGCTTAGGTTGCAGAATATTTCCTTTGATGATTTTATGTGGGGATATTTTTTGTAGAAGTATCATTACTTACACAAATGATATGGGATCTAGGAGCATGTTACATAAAGGAGGCAGGAAGATAACCTCTATAACAATGTACATTCTGCTTGTCCTGTTACTCAGAACATATTCAATAATATATAGTTTAAATTAAAAATAATTTTCCTTGTGAAGGTAATACAAATGTTTTTATCATTATGTGCAGGTGGCCAAATAATTTTTTTTACATTTATTTTTAAACTCACATCATCAAATAAATCTTCCTTAGTTTCAGCTATTAACAAATGATTATTAAATAGCGGTTACTGGGCTTCCCTGTTGGTGCAGTGGTTGAGAGTCCGCCTGCCGATGCAGGGGACATGGGTTCGTGCCCCAGTCTGGGAGGATCTCACATGCAGCAGAGCGCCTGGGCCATAAGCCATGGCCGCTGAGCCTGCGCGTCCGGAGCCTGTGCTCCGCAACGGGAGAGGCCACAACAGTGAGAGGTCCACGTACCGCAAAAAAAACCAAAACAAACAACAACAAAAAAAATAGTGGTTACTATTGATTCCATTAGTGTCTCTAGGAGCATTTTATTAAACCACTGGACTAACAATCTCTCCTATTTCTCCCTGAACTTGCACAAGCCCAAGGTAATATAATTGGGAAGTTACATTATCATTTTACTCCATCACACTATCTGAATATGTAACATCCATGTAAAACACATTTTTTAATAATCCACATGGGATTCAAGAGCCAGTAAAATACTCTGTAAGTCAAAATTCTACTAAAAATTGCCACTACTACAACTGTGATAAAACTATATGCTATAAATTTAAAACAATTAATAAATCCAGCAAAGAAAGAAGCTCTAGCATCCTGAATCTAATAACATTACATCTGTTCATCCTGGCACCACGACCACCATACAGAAATTATAACTGAAATATCTAAAGTAATTCTGATTTGGAACAACAAAGTTGCTCCTTGTATCTGGGTTGAAGATGTGATAAAGGACAATGAAGAAGACAAAAAAAACTACACATACCGAGAGGTAGGTAAAAGAAATGTGATTTATTCTCATTAGATAGCCTGCAAGTAATTTTAAAATTTAAGACTAATAATTAAAATTTACAATAACATTTATGTCGTCAAATGTCATCAGTAAAAACCAATATTGACATTAGGGACATAAAAACAAGCAGATATTTGTGATGGCAATACATATTAAATAGATAGAATTAATTCTACTGAAAGAGAGAATACTAAGGATAAAAAATACTTTAACTATCACTATTATCTCTCCTGAGAAAAACTGCAAAGTCAGAATAAAAGATTCAAACTAAATACCAAATGCTCTTTTCAAGATCCATTTTGAAATAGCCCAAATATAAGCTGCTTTTAACCATGAGTAATTACATTAATTCATAAATACCTAGTCAGATTCTGATGTTGAGAAATGAACTGTGTTTTAAATATACTCCATCTGTGCTTACTGTTTTACATCAATGATATATTTGCTTTCAATTACAGATACATAAAGACAATGCCCTAAACAGTCTGATGAAAACATGGTGAAAGACTGGATCAACCCTATTCGTTCTGCTCTACTATAACGCAATTACTGGAATAGCATGTCCACCGCAGTCAGAAGCTGGAAATATGGTTTCTAAAGTCCTCTCTAGCAGTTCTTGACCAAGACACTTGTAATATTCATTATCTATGGGTGTTATTTTATATTCATTTATAAAGTAAGGAAATTATTGCCTTGAGACAAGAGCCTAGAGACCCATCCCAGCTCTACTCTGACTACATTTATAACAAAGAGGTCTAAGGAAAGACACTGAATATCTCTGAACTTCAGCTATCTGGAGAAAAACCTGAGATCTTTGTGAGGTGGACAGTTTTTCACCTTTGGATTCGATGAAATCTTAAGATCAGTGTACTGGACATCCTTCAAAACTCTTTGCCAGTTCTTCCTTAACAAATTCCAAACTTGAGTTTCTTGAACCATTGCTGAATTTTAGACATGCCTATTTCACAACGAACCCTTGTCGTACTTCATCATTTTCTGGAAGAATAACATAAGGCTGGGGTAGTAGCCCTTATTAATGTTTTCCTTGCATTTGATTCCAGTTATGGAACAAAAATGTGTGAACTAATATGACACCTTGGTACTACCATAAAGGGATAGGAAGAAGTGTCTTTTAACAGATAAATACTTTAAGTAATATAAAACATGTAGTTTGGGGTCACTTCTTTTAAATTTAATAATCAAATATAGATTTCAGATAAGTATATGCCTTCAAGCTACTCTGAATATAAACATAATCCTCTATAATGATGACATAGTTTTATTGTCATATACTTTCACTTTCTGAGGGCAGACAATTGACTGTGCTCTATGATTGCCCCCAGAATTTAATTATTTCCAGAAATAATGACTTAGTACTAAGCACTTTAAAACAAAATGATAATAATTAACACTTAATGTTTACTTTTCTAAACATTTTACTTGTATTAATTCATGTAATACTCATTAATATGGTTAACAGGATTAATAATAACCCTATAAAGTAAGTACTATTGTTATCCCTTAAGAAGATAAGGAAAATGATGCTCAAAGTGATTGTGTATTGACAACATACAGCTTCTAAATTGTGGAACAAGAATTAAAATTCAGATGATATACAAACTGACCCCTACCAACTGCCCATTTAAAGTCCGCTTCATAAGCCAAATACTTAAAAGTCTATTCACTTAAGGCTACAACTGAAGACATCAATATAATGGATGTGTTTATCAGATAACCAATGTATGTCAAATGGAAAGCAAGAATCTTCGAGAGATATAAAAAAGTATACGATACAGTCCTTGTTCTCAAGGGACTTATAGTCTCAGCAAAGAGAAAAGGCATTCATATTAAGAAAAAAAAATCAAGCTAAATTGAATACCTGTAAGTGCAGACGGCAATCAGAAGATGAAATCAAAGTTAGCAGAGTTGTTGGGGATAATTCTGGGCAAAAGTGAGAACTGAGATAGAAATATAGAATGTAAGACTAACAGTATTCAGATGGGTAAAATGAAGAGAGGGAAGTGAAGAAAGAACACTGTGTTTTTATTTATGTACATTTGTTACTCCAATAGTATTTGTTAGAGTCGTGCTTGTCCGGCATAGAAACACCGAACTCAATTTTTGTCCTGATTGCCTAAAAGTTCGGACCCAACTTTTACTCTGGCCACAGCAAACTTGTGGCCTTTCTAGATGGACATAAATATTTCCCAACTTTTCCTCAACTCTATTTCTCTTTATATGGCTATTTATTCACTGTATTTTATTCTTCTTTGGGGCGGGGAGGTGTTAAATAGTATTAATCCTTTGTGGAAAATGTTATATCTGTTTCATTAAAATGTTCATAATGCATTTTGAAGACTGATTCAGACAACTTTATTAATTTAAAATAATTATGTGAATTAAATCAAATAATTTCTTAGAAGCTAATAATTATAACATCCTTAGTCAAATTACTGTTCGGCATCAGGTGAAAAAATGGCCTACAAATTGACTGACTTTTTCTTTTTACAACCTCTTCAGTCTTTATGTTAACCTTGGTAAATATTAACCATAATTTTTATTCCAAAAAGTAAACACAACTTTTACTTTTGATTGCTCCATTTCACAAATAAAGAAACTAAAGTAGAATATGATTAAAGGTCATGATCAAAATCACTTTGGTAACAGAAAACAGACCCACTAATAGAATTCACATTTACTCAATATTAATTTTCACTACAGTAAAATATTTCATGAACACATCAAAATTTAACAAAATAAGCAGAATTATTTCTGCCTTAAAAGTACAGACAGGGCTTCCCTGGTGGTGCAGCGGTTGAGAATCTGCCTGCTAATGCAGGGGACACGGGTTTGAGCCCTGGTCTGGGAGGATCCTACATGCTGTGGAGCAACTGGGCCCGTGAACCACAACTACTGAGCCTGCACGTCTGGAGCTTGTGCTCTGCAGCGAGAGGCCGCGATAGTGAGAGGCCCGCGCACCGCGATGAAGAGTGGCCCCCGCTTGCCACAACTACAGAAAGCCCCCGCACAGAAACGAAGATCCAACACAGCAAAAATAAATTAATTAATAAACTCCTACCCCCAACATCTTAAAAAAAAAGTACAGACAACTGTCAATAAAGTTGTTATATTTAAAAAGTGCAAATGAGGTTGAGAAACATTCTCTATCAAATTTTGCTTATCATTTGGACTATTAACTTGCAGCTATCTCTGTGGCCACTTGATAGTTATAAATTTTCATTCACAGGTATTTATTCTGAGTGCCTGTTCTTTTCTATAGGGATTATCCTTTATATTATATCAATTACTTTGGCATTTTTAATTCAATTCAATCAAATAAGTATTTATTCAGCTTTTACTATAACATGCAAGGACTAAGATAGGTGATAAAGTGACCAAATACTTAAAAGTGAATAAATAATTGCAATTCAGTGTGATATTTCTAAAAATGAAGTATATGCATGATGCTATAGGATTGATGGAGAAAGAATAATTAATTTTGCTGGAAGAAAATCTGAGAAGTCCTCAAAGTAAATGCCATTTGAGACTCTGGATTCTCAAGTTTGCCAGTCACACAACTCATACCTGTCCTGCAGGATCCACTCCCCACTCCTAATGAAAGTTGGGAGGTATTTTAGATGTTTATGAGTATTACCTTCTAGAAATCTAGAACTCTGATAGTTTCTGAGTCTAGTATTTTCCTCAGATAGTTGGCTACTCCGTTTCTTTCCATGTATAAATACTAAAGAAGATTTTTTTTTTAATTTTCCCCTTCCACAATCTTCTAAATTTAATCCTTCAATCAAAAGTATTCAATTTAGCCATTCCAAGGTAAATTCAGGACATATGAATTTTGTTAAATAATAAGTAAATAAGTGTAATGGATTGTCAGATGTTTTTATTTTGCTTTGTTTTAACATGCCCCATGCAAATCCAGTGTGTGTGTGTCAAAAAGGCTATATTGCATTTCTAACCTCAGGAATATGTGAAAAAATGTAGAAGAGGTATATTTGCCTGTGCAATTTAAATGTCCACCACTTACTGGTTATGACATGACTGATATTAAAGTGAATGAGAATTAGGTTATAAATAGGGTCTTTTCTATTCTATTCTATCAAACAGTTCTTTTAGAAAGTGAAAAATATTAGTAAAGTGGTCAGTTCATCTGATACAGCAACGAGCACTGTTGCTCTGGTAGCTGCTCAGTATCATTAACTTTTCATTTCTTTAAATATGTTTTTCCCTTAACAAATTCCTCTCTTTATGAGACTACCATTATTCCCAAAGGATTTCACTGTTTGGTGCTTAAGGCAATTTCTTATTAAATTCTCAAGAATGCAACTTACATTAAGCTGAGGCAAAAGAGTTGAAGCGAATTCAGCAACTAGTTCAAGGCACAGCTTTCTGATCTTCCCACTTACAAAAATGAATATATTTTAATGTTAGGATTCCAGAATATAACAATATTAACATGAAGAGAGCTCATCATGGAGAATGCTATTTTAGTGAATGCCAAAGAACTTGTTTCTTAGTGGTCTCCTACAATATTCTTGTGGATTATGAAGAGTGTGCAGTATGGCAAGGGCAGCCATGACAATCCTATATATGGAAATGAAATGTATATTATATTCAAAAAAATTTTTTCAAAAATAAATTACATATAAATTTTTACTCTAGATAGTTATCTATAGTGTGGCCCATGCTATATTGTAGTAAATGAGCCCGTAAAACTGAGTTCATTAGACTGGAACTATCTACTATATTAAATACCTAAAATATTCTTAGTATGAGTATGTTGAATATTATCTTTGAAATGTTACATATGTAGGATGTATAATTTTTTCCCATTTTTAAAATTTTGTATAATTTTTTAATGACTATAAAATTACAACAGCCTTTAGGGTTTCTGAAGTTTTATGACTGTCCTTAATTCCTATCAAAGAGCAGCAAAATCTAGCCTGAGAAACTCCAGTTGGTTTACAAAGAAAATTTGCTTTTCATTTTATGCGGCCCTGTTACAATTAGTGTGAAATACTGACACTTACATTCCTGAGTGCAATAAGAGCAGGGTGGAATGGTTATGGCAAATAATTGGACAGTTTCCAGAGAGGCTGTGAGAAATACTATTAGACCTCCATCTGCTGGTTGGAAATTCCAGGTTCACAGGGTTTAACGCTAGCTAAAATAAAAGGCTTTGATGATTTCTACCACTCCTTTTCAGGCTTGTACCCACCCCATCTACTTCCAAAAGGACCTGTGACAATTTATGGACTAAAACATCTGCATAATTAAATATTTTAAGCTAGTGATCACTAGAAAGGCTACATTTTATTATTTCTATTAAATTTCTCATTGCATATGTGTGCTCACATAGTGAGCAAGGGTGATAAGACTTGAAGAGGAAAAGTTTACATTAATTTATCTTGCAACATAAATTGTCCAATTACACAATATTATGCAGTTCTATTAGCGCACCAATACGGTTCTATTTTAACTTAGTTCCAGATCTGACAACCAAACCTAGTTTTCAAAGTAAGTCTTTTTTTCAATAAATTGAATATCCCAGTGCTTTAAAAAATTCAGATAAGGCTTAAAGCTTCCCTTTTAAAAAGATCCTTTGACACTTTTCATAAAAGGAGCTCTTTGCTTGTGGCTGGATTTTAGGACTTCCACGAATCCCTTGAACATTCAATGACTTGGCTTTACGTAACTATATGTGTGTATTTATGAAAGATCCAGAAGCTTGCTAATGAGAATTGCTAAAATAAATATATATATTAAAATATAAGATTATTTCTGCCAAACCATTATGTGATACAAAGTCATCTGGAGTGTATTTACATGTGTTACTGTAATGGACAGTAAGACAAAAAGAAATCCACTGAAGGACATTCCTTCTTCTGTCTAGAGTTATGGTATCCCAGAGAACACACCAATCTCCTCAGGAATACCAGTATAAAATTTTAATATGTGAAAAATATCCACACTATTCACCTGTTACTGCTTATGAAATTCCCAAATGGTAAGGTTCTTACCAAAGCAAACCCTGAAGCATCTAGCATTTAAGCTATTTCATTCCAGAGAGAAAAAATTAAAAATTTTTTTAGAAATAAGAGTAACTGTTAGTAATAAATTATGTCCAAGTCACTCCAGCACAGTGTATTTCAATCACTTCAGTATTTTTATCTCCCCAAAAAGTGTCAGAAATGAGACATGAAAAACTATTAACTGAATCATCCACTCACTGAATAGATGTTGTTGTCAGTTTGTTCTTTGGATGGAAATAATGAACAACTGATTTATTTATAACTGGTAATTATGATAATACACCTTCATTTTCCACCCTTTTCAGTATATTATAGATATTTTATAATTGTCTTATTTCATACCAGATCTAAAATCATAAGCTTCCATAAAAATTTCTTCTTTCCCAGGCTTTTCCATAGTTTCCTTTGATTTGGGGTGTAATTAAAATATTTTAACTGACTTGGTTCTCTTGTCTTATTTTTTTTCTTTTCATTTCCTGCCTAAACCCTTGTGGAATTGATCCATATCTTAAATTTATGCAACTGGAAACTGAACTCTGAATTTTAAGTAGATGCAGAATACATTTATATAATCACTGTAGGGTGAATCTTGTTACCATTTACTTGATCAAGTTTACCTCATTTTTTTTTTTTCTGAGATAGGGGGAAACAGAGCAGGTAAAGAAAGATAATAGAGGCAGACTTCGGTGCTTTGTGACCACCTGGATGGGTGGGATAGGGAGGGTGGGAGGGAGGGAGACGCAAGAGGGAGGAGATATGGGAACATAAGTATATGTATAACTGATTCACTTTGTTATAAAGCAGAAACTAACACACCATTGTAAAGCAATTATACTCCAATAAAGATGTAAAAAAAAAAAAGAATTAAGGCAAGAAGACTTATTTCATCCCATTTTTCAATTATTTTTAGAGCAGAGAGAAACATTTCCCTTGAAGTTTTCATCTCTAACTCTGAAATCAATTTTATCTTTTCTATTCAACAACATTCTATTCAACATTCAACCATTTTTCTATTTTGCTGCATAATATGCTCCACATACACTAGAGTCTTCCCTCAAAATGTACTACAGGTCCATATAAGAAAAGCCTTTGGGAATATGCGTCTACGTTTAATTGGAACTATTGTAAAGGAAAATATTCATCACATTATAAAACATATTTTTTAAAAGAGCATGTGAGAAATTTTATTTCAGAATTAGGTCGAGGGAACCCCCCCCACCCCGGCACCCCGAAGATATGGTTGTGCTTTGTCCTCAACGAATGCTAGAGCCCTGTAATACATCCTATCTTTACATCTCGGCTCAGGAACCCACAGCTAGGGTACACCTGATAACATGGTAACCAGGTTAGCCTTCCTATTGAGCATCCTGGCTTTCTTCTTTTTTTATATTATTTCCTCTTTGTAAGCCTATTTTGTTCATTTTATTTCATATGTCTTTTGTTATAAGCAGGCTCAAATTATTTGTTGGGGAGCAAAATGTATAAGGAAATAAAATAGAATTGCTATTCTAAAAGTATTTTTGATTCTTATTTCAACAGTGGTATAATCTAAATTTTGGAATACTCATTTATTTCTTTGTAGCATCATGCCCACTTTCCACTATCTCATCATCTTTAGATTTCCCGTTCCTTAATTTTTATCTTCCTTATGAGCTATAGAAACAAAACAAACTTACAGACACACACACATAGACACACACTCACACAGCACACTCCTTCTCCCTTCACCCATATACTGTTCTTCAGATATAAAGATCACTAAGCAAAGCAAGACATACATTTCAATATATTTTCCACCAGCAGAAACATATTCTCAGGTGCTGGATTAAAGACACTAACAAAGTATATTATCAAAAGAGCTAATGAGGGTTAAAAATGAAGTTCTCAAGAATTTTTAAAAAGCATTTTCTTAGAGTAAGCCAAAAGTCTATAGGTTGTCATTAAGTGGCTCTTAACTATTTTCTAATATTAAATTTTACCTTAAAGTTAACATAGGTATAGCTTGTAGACCATAAACCATGATAACTATATTCCAAACATTCATTCCTTCACTTCCTTTGTAGCCTAAACTCCTCTTTCTGAGCTGCCCAGCTATCCCTCCAAGCCCAGCCCCAAATCAAAAAGAGACAATTATTTTTTTCAGGTACATCCAAGTTTACCCATATGAAAATATCTTCAACATGATTTCATGATCCTCTTTAAGTGTCTCCTTCTACTTACATTCAGAGAATTGGGGTTAATATGTGAGTTAAATTCTGAAACTTAAAATGTAGGTTTTAGGCACCACGTTAATAAACTATGAAATAAATATGAACAAAATCTCCCATATTGGGGTTTAAAATGAATGTAGTTTTCATATCTTGTCCAAAATTTAATCATGATTAACTTCAGTCATAGATCATAAAAAATTCATAAAGGAAAAATAATATTTTGTCCACAAAATATATTAATTCATTTACATTTAATATTTCATGTGTATTTATACAGTTAGACACTAACCCAACTGCCAGATTTATGAAGCATGCAATAAAGACAAACTTAAAATATAATAATTCTCACTTGGCATGCAAATCCCATCTTTAGTTGAAAGTCCTAGTGCCCTGCTATTCCTTAAAATCAGAGAAAAGAGATCAAATGCAAGAAAAGGAAAATCAAGAAAGTGTATGTCAGATATTGCATTCTGTTCCCAATTATTGTATAATTCCTATTTCACGAAATTTCTTTGAAAATTAAAGAATAAATGGGTATTAATGTACTAACTATATATCTAAAACTAATATGTTTAATAAATTAAAATTTTGGAATATAAGCCCTCTACATTTATAGATTTGACTTACGCTCAGGCAAGGTTGTAAATTACATTTCAATTTTGTACAACTTTGTAAAAACAGAGGTGTCTTCTTCATAAATAGAGTAAAATGAATTTACAAACCTGTGCAATATAAAAATACAAGTAAAAGTCTTATTTAAGTAAATTATTAAGACAAGTTCATAGAAAATATATCTATTCTGGAGTCTCCATGTATTTTTTCTTGTTTCTCATGCCATTAAGTTTTGTTATACTATATATATGGATGCAACTGGGACTATCAATACATTACTGCCAGCACATACATAAAGTTGGGTAAGAAATTTGGATTAGTGGCTCTTAATTTTTTTTTCTAATCCTAAATACTTAAACATGTAACACACCATCAGCAACTCATCATAACAGCGGTGCTCAGTGGTGTGTGTGTATGCGTATATGTGTGTGCATTATATGTGTGTGGTTTAATGTGTGTGGTGGGAATGGGGCGCCTGCTGTGGAGAGGGATGCCACCTTCTATGCTTCTTCTTGGCTTTTCTCTGCTAAGCAACAACCCTAAAGTGTGTACTTCAATTACCCCATTTTTTAAAAATCGCATATCTTCATTCAGGTCTGAAGCTCAGTCCTACAGAATATAATGTAACTTTGGGTCAACCCCAATCAAGAAGACCCCAAGGAGAGATCTGAGCTGTAAAAATTTATATGTGGATATCCAAGAAATGAGTTTATATATCTAAGAAGCCTATAATAATCTATCTTGGAGGATCCTGTAGGTGTCAGTTCAGAATCTCCATGGTTCTCTCAAAAAAGCCCAGGCCATTTCTCTGGAAGCCACTTTGGTCTGTATACACCATAGATTTCATCTATAGTGTGATATTTGACTAACTTCAAGATTATGGCAACACCAACTATCTAGGCTTCACCCACAGGCTTCCTGGAAGCAATTAATCTGACAAGAGTGCCAATGAGACAATTCTGGTCACCTAGGTGATCATGAAAATGACCATGGGGGAAATAAGGGAAAGAGAAACAGATTCAGAAGTATGCTATAGATGGCACATTTTTCAGCAACAGATTTACACCAATACTTTTAAAGGATTCTATGATAGGAAATAGAGTTAAGGAGGGTAAGGGAAAAGGAAAAACTGGATATTCAGATCCTAGAAGAAGAAAGAGCCTCTCTTTAAGACAGAGTTGCCTCTTTTTTTCTAATAACATTTCATCTAACACTTCCTAGGTCAAAATATTTAAATGAATACCTAGAGAAATTTAGCAGTTTAATCCTTTCTGCTTACTCCATTATTTTTAAACATACATTCCTGCTCAGTATTAATATGTTTCCTCAGTATTTGACAACAATTTTTAAATAGGTATTTTCTTTTTCCTAGCATGTTAAAGAACACTAAACCAGATCTTGACTAGATGAGTCAACTATTCCCTAGGTATAACTCCTGGAGTTGTATTAATTTCATTTGCTGCAGTGGCATAATAATTTACCATAAATGGCTTAAATTACAGCATTTGAACATGTGCCAGGAAATAATACTTTTCCCCAAAGCAGATGAATCATGAACCTGAAATATGTAATGCACCTTGAAGGTGTTTATAATTCTTCCAAGGAGCGACTTATCCATATGATAGAACACTGAGCATTTGATCTGAGTGGTGACCTTCCAATAGCAATGAATAGCATTTCAATGCTTTGGAAATGTTACTATGAAAAATAAATTAAAATAAATATTTAAAGTGGGTAAACACAGAAGTTTTTCTGGTAGTGCCTCCTTTGGGAGGTGGGAAAGCTGGACACCAAGAGCAATAACAACCTTGGCTTCCCTTCCTTGAGTTTTTGTAGAAAGGCCCTTTGCCTTATGCTCTCCAAAATAGCTCAAATACCCATGAGGAAATTTGGTTGGATTTGAGAGTCTCAAAGCAAGTGTTATTAACGTTTACATAAAGGAAACAAACAGTCAATATCACAGAAAAACTCAGTATTATTTACTACAATAGTTCAAATAAATCTGTGCAGCCTAAAGCCTAACCACTTAGAAATCAGTTTTGGAAATTAACATATATATTATCCCTTATGATCTTGTTTTCATGACTGATATGGATCCATGAAATACATAAAAGAAAAACTAAATATGCTCTAAATAGCCATAATTTTAATATGTATGTATAACAATATATATACATATCAAATACATATATTTGAATCTGCTAGATATACAGTATGCCCTTAGATTTATGCATCAATTCAATACATATTTATTGAGAACTTAGATATTCAAGGCACTGATAGGAATTAAAATAGAGATGTAGATGATGGTCTAAAAGAGGCTTATAAAGGAATTCTGTCAAAATTCAGAATAAATGAAACAGAAAATTTTAATCACCCATAGTGGGAAACAATGATGATAAAAACCTAAGCCAGGCTGCAGTGGAATGAACAACAGAGTGAAAAGCAGAATTCTGGCTCTGATCAGTGTGACCTTTGTCAAGGTCAATTCACTTTGGGGCTTCTGTTACTTTATCTGAAAAATGAGGGAAATTTAACCATGTGATCTTCAGAGTCCCCTCTAGCTCCAACATTAGATAAAACTATACTCCATAAGCTTGATTTAAACCAGAAGGTGCAAACCTCATTCTTCACTTGTAATGGCTTCACTGATGAACAGCAATGTCAGCTAAAATGAATTCCATCTCCTTTTTCCTTTCCTGACTCCAACGTGATGGAGGTACCAGTTAGGAAGAAAATATCACTGAGGAGCTGGTATTTACAAAAAGACAGAACTGCATCCAAAATCATGATACTATGATTATGGAATTATAGAATTATTATTTCCACACCTTAACGTTTTGAAAATAGTTGATGAAAACAAACAATGAAAAGAAGAATAGACAAGTAGAATGTCAGTGAAAACAAATGGGAGACAAAAGTGTATAACTATTTTCTTGTTTGAACTTTTAAGAAAAATTAATGTGTAGTGATATTTTATTCAAAAAAATTAATATGCAAATTCAATCATGAAACCATGGCAACCACAGAATAAAAGGTAAAGTTTTGTCATTAATTTGAAAATGTCTTGGTTTGAAAAAAGTTTAGTAGTAAAATCAAGGTTAAATGAAATATCATGAAGCTGTGCAATTAGGTTAATAATGAGGTGCCTCAGGGATCAGTGCTAGCACAGGTGTTCAATATATTTATTAATGACTTGGAAGAGTTGTGAATAATATGGAAGCACATTTGGATGACTTCAAGATATTTATAGCAATCAAAACAGGTGAATGACTGCTTTTCTTGACCCATTCACGAGCAATTATTTAACATATTACAGCAAATAATCAACAAGAGCAAATTAATGTGAAGTGGGTAGAATTACACGAGTTTGCTTAATATGCTAAGAGCTACTGAAATAGTTACTGCCTTTCAGGCAAGAGTGGGCAGATCTAAGAAGACATCTGTCTTCATACTAAAAAAAAGCCTGGAATAAAGAAAAATGCAAGAGAATCGTTACTTAAACCAATATGTATTGCTGAAAAATTTTGCACACCAGAGCCTTGCTCTACTGCTGGGGCGGGGCGTGGTTCCCAAAACCACACGTTATCTGGTGTCTAATCTGATGATGTTCTAAATAGTTTCCCATTATCATCCACTCCTCTCTGACATCTGGTGATTTACTGGAGTTCCCAGATGCCTCTCAGGTGAGTAACATTTACAAGGGCCTCCCCTTATGGCTCTATTATGAAGGACTTCACTGATATTAAGCTTTATACATTATCTTCCCAAACTGAAGATCACAAGGCTTTAGAAAAATTAAAAGTAATTCTTTCTCATAAGAAAACACACCATCATTCAAAAATAGCATGAATTATTTTACATTCTCCCCCCTCCCCGGCCCTGAGGTTATTTAATTATCGTGCATACCGGGAAATCTTAAATGTAGTATAGTTTCAATTATAATTCACTCATTCAAAAATATTTTCTGAGTGCCTCCTTTATCTAAGGCATAGTGGTAATAAGATGAATGAAAAGAACTAATAAAACATGGAGCCTGTCCTAAGAGAACTCAGAAAGCCACATCACCCCTCTCATGAACTAAGCATTTCTCAATCCTGGCCTATATAGAAAACATATAAATGTGTAATTTCATAACAAATTTGAAACATTAAAATTAAGAATCAGTACTGCTTCTCTAGGAATATAATAATATTTTTAAAGACAAGAAACTATTTTCTGCTACCGTTTATCTTTTCTATCCAGGGAAAGACTTGATCTATGGTATTAATTCTCTCATTTGAAAAGTTAGCTTTGGTAGTCCTCAAATTTAAGGAGAAAATAAAAGATTTCTAGCCTATGTGAGACTGAGCTGATAAACCAATATAAATAGAATGAAGCCAAATACTAATGCAAACATCAAACTGTCTCCAACACATCTCTACAAAATAACCCATCAGTAAATGGAAATATGTGTGAAGCACTGAGTGAGATTTTTTTTAAAGATTTGGTCAGGCGTCTCTATCCTGTATACATTCCTGATTAGAAGTTTCAGATGTGAACCTACAGAATAATTCATCCATGGTCTCAGAAGAATCTGTAGACTCTGGGAATCTCAATGTTAAATGGGACCTTAGAGTTCATTCAAATATTGCTTGAACTATAAATTTTCTCTGTACCATGTGACATGTCACTACCAGAGATTTTTTTAAAAGCTCATTAATAAAGCTGAAGACTCATGGTAAAAGATAAACTTTGGGTAATTAAATGACTATGAACCTTTGTTAGAACCTCAAATATACTTATTAATGACATTTACTAGAAGGTTTGGAACTACATATCTGAAAAATAAAGTTCACAATTTGGAGAATAATTCACATATTAGAGGGATGACAGTTACGTTAATTCTTCTTTCTGGATTTTTCAATAGCTGTAGGTTATTTTACAGTGTGATTTAGTATAATTATAGCAAAAGAAAACAAGTACTGAATGAGAGAATTCATTAGCAGGTGGTCAAGTGTAAACAGTCTATCAATCATGCTGGTATTTTTAAGCATCAGCAAATTTAATTCCATCTCTAGGGGAGTAAACTTATACTTTCAGGTATGTGGTACATCATATTTAATTTTAAGAACATTTTAGAATGTGCCTTGACTATAAAATAGTAAAAGGACTTCCCTCCTTAGGTTTCCTAGGCAGGCAGAAAGTAATGATGTCCCTAATACAAATCAGGGCATTTTAAAACAACCAAATAGTGTTTCTAAAAATACATCTTTGCTCTAGGTAAACAGATTTGTCATGGTAAAAACAAAACAATCTGGATCAGGCCTAACACTATGAAACAGCACATGAAAATGGAAATAAAAACAAAGATGAACAAATGGGACCTAATGAAACTTAAAAGCTTTTGCACAGCAAAGGAAGCCATAAACAAGATGAAAAGACAACCCTCAGAATGGGAGAAAATATTTGCAAATGAAGCAACTGACAAAGGATTAATGCCCAAAATATAGAAACAGCTCATGCACCTCACTATCAAAAAACAAACAACCCAATCCAAAAATGGCCAGAAGACCTAAATAGACATTTCTCCAAAGAAGATATACAGACTGCCCACAAACACGTGAAAGGATGCTTAACACCACGAATCATTAGAGAAATGCAAATCAAAACTACAATGAGGGGGCTTCCCTGGTGGCGCAGTGGTTGACAGTCCACCTGCCAATGTAGGGGACACGGGTTTGTGCCCCAGTCCGGGAAGATCCCACATGCCGCAGAGCGGCTGGGCCTGTGAGCCATGGCCGCTGAGCCTGCACATCCGGAGCCTCTGCTCCGCCACGGGAGAGGCCACAACAGTGAGAGGCCCGTGTACCACAAAAAAAAAAAAAAAAAAAAAAAACTACAATGAGATATCACCTCACACCAGTGAGAATGGCCATCATCAAAAAATCTACAAACAATAAATGCTGGAGAGGGCGGAGAAAAGGGAACCCTCTTGCACTGTTGGTGGGAATGTAAATTGATACAGCCACTATGGAGAAAAGTATGGAGGTTCCTTAAAAAACTAAAAACAGAATTACCATATGACCCAGCAAACCACCTACTGGGCATACGCCCTGAGAAAACCATAATTCAAAAAGACCCATGCACCCCAACATTCATTGCAGCACTATTTACAATAGCCAGGTCACGGAAGCAACCTAAATGCCCATCGACAGACAAATGGATAAAGAAGATGTGGTACATATATACCATGGAATATTACTCAGCCATAAAAAGGAACAAAATTGGGTCATTTCTAGAGATGTGGATGGACCTAGAGACTGTCATACAGAATTAAGTAAGTCAGAAAGAGAAAAACAAATACCGTTTGCTAACACATATATATGGAATCTAAAAAAAAATGGTTCCGAAGAACGCAGACGTAGAGAATGGACTTGAGGATATGGGGAGGGGGAAGGGTAAGCTGGTACGAAGTGAGAGAGTAGCATTGACATATATACACTACCAATGTAAAATAGACAGTTAGTGGGAAGCAGCCGCACAGCACAGGGAGATCAGCTCCGTGCTTTGTGACCACCTAGAGGGGTGGGATAGGGAGGGTTGGAGGGAGACACAAGAGGGAGGGGATATGGGGATATATGTATATGTATAGCTGATTCACTTTGTTATACAGCAGAAACTAACACAACAATGTAAAGCAATTATACTCCAATAAAGATGTTTTGTTTTTTTTCTTAAAAAAAAGGGGGGCTTCCCTGGTGGCGCAATGGTTGAGAGTCCGCCTGCCGATGCAGGGGACGCGGGTTCGTGCCCCGGTCTGGGAAGATCCCACATGCCGCGGAGCAGTTGCGCCCGTGAGCCATGGCCGCTGAGCCTGCGCGTCCGGAGCCTGTGCTCCACAACGGGAGAGGCCACAGCAGTGAGAGGCCTGCGTACCGCAAAAAAAAAAAAGGATACAGTTTTGTACTGATTTACACAGAGAAGGCAGATCTGGTTTTCTTCTCAAAACTGAGTTCATAATGATTAAATACATTTAATGGGCTTTCATTCAATTCCAGCTGTTAAAAGTCAGCCAATTACTATGAAATGACTTCTTCACTTGGATAATCCACTGCCTATCGCATTTCTCTCCTGAATCAAGTGAACAACTCAAGTTCGGCTGATCATCTTTATCACCCTAGATTACAACTGAAAGCAGCCATCTTATCCAGCCCACACAGTTTGACTCTACAAGCTCACTCTGGTGAAGAAGGGTACACATTCATGTAATACACACACCGTCTCTTCAAGGTCAAATGGCAAGTTAAGGGAAAGAAGACTGTCCTGAATGAGTGTTAATACTCTTCCCTGTACCACGGCTTCTGGATCTTAAACTACTCTGCACTTCACTAGAAGTTATGTGGCATTTGAAACCCCTCTGAATGTGAAAGAAATTTGTGATGCCCAAATGGAACAGTCAAGAAAATTGAGCACCATCCAGAAAATAGAATCCTGGAGATGTTGCGAGGGCACCTCCTGCATGACAATGAGAGTTACAAGAGAGAAGAGAACAAAAAGATTCCAACTACTGCATATATCTTGTTTATTGCCCGTTCTCTTGATGAATACGGTGGGAACACACAGGCTGATGAGATTTCTCTACCGTACAAAGAAAAGTTATCCTTGTTTGATAATACGTATCATAAGTCTTTCCTAAACACAGACGACATTTAAGTTGTTATTCAACTATACGGAGGAAGAACTGATGTTGGGGTCATTGAGTTATAATACTGTACTCTTGGGGTACAAATGAAGCACACTTATTGCTAGTAGTCACTAGTTGCTAGATTTCAAATAGGAACTATTTGAACTAGGAATAGGAATATTTCAGAAAGAACTACTCTCAAGGTCTCTATTTTCATTGTACCTCTTTCAATTTTACCACAGCAACAATAATCCCTGAGCAAGATTCCAAAGCTCACACAAAAGCATTTCCTCAAATGCCTTAAATCTTCCTCTGCTCTCAATTTCTTAAACAAATGTGTGTGAAAAGGGCAGGCACTCTGGGGCATGACTCACTGATAGACACCAGAGTGAATCATGAATAGACAACTTGATAGGGAATCGAGGGAGTTAAATTGTAAACAGTGACAGTATATTAGTCAGTGCATGGGTGAGGCAATGGCATCCAAAGGGATTGTTAGCCCCAAAGTATCTCCTCCACAGATCATGCAACCTAAAATTCCTAACCATTAGATTCATTCCTCTCATATACTGCCTGCAATACAAAGTATTTTAGTTGAAAGAATCATATCTGGAACAGAAAGCACGTTTCAAAGTAGTTTATAATAACTCCTTATTAGTGCCCAGGGGTGCTGGCCACAATACAAGTAAGTTCCAGTAAAGCAGAAACATGTAAGGAGTCACAATCTCAAGTGTCCAGAGGGTCAGGCAGGTGCTGAGCATGAAAGAAAAAAAACAAGACGAGTGCTAATGTCATTTGATCATCAGCCTCAATCTCTGCAAAATAGGGAGTAGGGGGAACTGAAGTTTTAATAAATGAGAGAGCCCTTGTCTCATCTAAAAGGGGCAGCTACCACTGAGCTCCAGAGGACTGTTACCAAACAGGAATATAGGTCCATATCTTCCAGTTTTTTCTAGAGAAACCAAAAAATCTCAATTTTTGTGGGAAATTTCTGATATTCAAATGTTATAAACTAATTCGATTTTTTTGTGTAATATCCTGTGGGTCAACAGTGTTCAGCCCAAATCAGATATAGCTGAGGGACAGGTTTGGCCAACCTGTTGATAATTTCCTATCTAGAACATAGAGAAGGGAGGTTCAAGTGGAATGAAGGTGGGTTCTAGGCTATTAATTAAGAGACCATATAAGGGCACTAGATAGCATCCTTTTCTAGGGGAAAAGGTACTCAAGCAGAGTCTACATAAAAACCTAACTGCAGTATGCTATGTGTGATGCGCAAGTACATACCCTTTTTAGAAAGCATATACATTTGGATTAAAAAAAAGTCTTTAAATTCTTTTTAACATTATTTAGTTTTACCCTGTGTTGTGCAAGAAAAGACGCAGGATAATGTCACCAAATTTGCAATTAGACAAAATTTAAAATAAATTATGAATGGAAGACCTAGAAGAAATGATGTTAATAAAAATGAGATAAAGTATACCAAAGGCATGCTGAATATCGTCAAAAGAATAAAAGCCTCATAAGCCATTAATTTATAAAACTGATTATTATGTGCATGGGGAGGGGAGGAAGTGTTCATTATTTTGCAAAGTTCAGTTTGTTTTTAAAACGCAGTTTGGTCTTCAATGTGAATGAATATATCTTGCTCATAACTAATAAAGTAATGAACACCTATCAGAATAAAGGAGTATTTTATGTAATTTGATTGTCTAGATTCTATGTTTTCACAGTAAAAAAGTGTTATTTTTAAAGGCTGTCTTTCTGAGCCTAAATAGAGGGCAGAACAGATCCCTTCTTAGATTTCTTTATACTCCTTTGGCTGAAAGAGAAAGATTTTTCAATAAGAAAAGGCACTGTGAGTTACAGAAGCATGGGTCTGATGAGGCTATATACAGGATATATTACCAGCAATATTCCAACCTAATGCGTCAGAATTGTACAGCTCTTTTTAAAAAGCTACATTAATAAAAAGTAAGCACTTTACCAAGGTAAATTGATTGTTTTTTTAAAGGAGAGAAAATAATAGGAAGATGCAGTATCAGCAGTGGTAGGCATTAGTGTATTCCAGTCTAATTTCAACATCAAATCCAGACTATTAAATAAAATTTGGAAGGGCTCAGCTCTTAGAGTATCAGAGGATGTGCAGCCCATGTGTAATGAAGACGCACTCCTGTAAATCAGTGGGTGAGCATCATACATTCTGATGAACAAAGCATAGAGGCTGAAATTAGCCAAAAAGCTCTCCCTCCTTACTCAGCTTCCCTTAATAAAACTGGTAAGCTATGGCCACAGGGACCAGGACACAAGGCATTTAATTTTTTTAAACAAATATTTATTGAATATCTACCACTTGATGGGTGATAATTCTAGAAAAAAATTATTCCAGCGAAAGTCCAGTTAATTCATGCCAACTCAATAGGCTCTATTCTATATGGAGAGTTGATTTACAACTGCAACATAATGCAATTACAATAATAACTGTAGTTAATCAAAACCACTAGTTAATTTTATTTTTATGACAAAAATACTGTCATCAAAAAATCATTAACAACAACAGAAAAATACTACCAGACATCCGAATACCTTCCTTAACCCATCTCCACTTCTAAATCTACCACCTTACACAATAAAAGATCCACCTCTAAGGAATGACCCTGGAGTATTGCAAAATGTTCAACTATAACAGGCAAAGTAAACTTTCATAGGATGACCTATTTATTGACAAAGAAAAGCAACATATAAACTTCAAAAAGATCTTCAATTGCAAGGAAGGAAACCAAAAATTGTGTGCTTTGTAATCTCTAATTAATCAGATAATTTAACTCATTAGAATGCTTCCTTCTTTTTCCTATAGTATTCCAGAATGTTAAATGCTTTAGAGTGTATTATAAATACAATATTTCAAGGATAATAAGCACAGCCCTGAGGACAAGAAGAGAGGAATTGGAATCTAGCGTCAACTCTGCTGTCAATTATACACATACACATAGAAATATATATTTTTTCCTTGAAGAATGTTCTGTATTAACAGGCATTACATGAAAATGGAAATGGAAGGGGACCCACAGTCAAATATAAGAAATACTGGTTAAACCAAGTCTACAAGTCAAAGTTTGTCTAGGTAGCTATTGATCATTCCACTGTTTTGAAGATCTTCCTTGAAGATCCTAAAAGGTAAACCACTAGACCACATGTTCTTAGGAGATGGATTCCACGTGGCTTTAAGGAGCAAGTAGTTTAACTCCATTTTTGATAGATGGAGGTGAAAGTGTGGAAAATTTTATTAACATTCAGTTTAAAAAGCTTTATACCTGTGGTACATCAAGAGAAAGGGATTCTTAAAGAAGTTACTCTTCAGGGTTTGGTCCTTAGTTTAGAAGCTGTAGAGCTTTGGTATGTTTTTGTTTGTTTGTTTTTTTGCTGTACGCGGGCCTCTCATTGTTGTGGCCTCTCCAGTTGCAGAGCACAGGCTCCGGACGCGCAGGCTCAGTGGCCATGGCTCACGGGCCCAGCCGCTCCGCGGCATGTGGGATCTTCCCGGACTGGGGCATGAACCCATGTCCCCTGCATCAGCAGGCGGACTCTCAACCACTTCACCACCAGGGAAGCCCTTTGGTATGTTTTTAAGTGCATTTATGTTAAGTGCATTACGTGTTTACGTGAATGTGGAATATTCTATGTAAACACTCTTTATCATCAATCATCTGAAAACCCATACGGTAGAAATAATGCAAAAATCCATTTCTAGGTTATATTTCTCACGTAGAGAATAACTAATTTCCAGTCACTTGTCATGGGTGCATAACTTATAATTAGAACTGATTCATGATGAAGTATCTCAAAAGAAAAATTTGTAGTATCCAGAAAAATAAGCCATTCAGTGTTCCAGGCTTTCTGTAAAGGCTTCCAAAATAACAGAATGTATTGCATGTTTTTACCGGTATATTAAGCTACCAGAAATTTGTCATTCCCAAAGCAAGACAACTCATGCCTAACCCATTCAAAACTTACTTATAACAGACTAGTCATGAATCATGCTAAATTCAAAGTGTTGTTTTCTTCATATAATTTCACAAAATCAGATAAACTTATTTGCCAAAGGGCTTAACAAAATACTGTTACTTTGACACATACAAACCAAAGATTATCACCAGTAATGTTAGCATTAGTGGCTAAGGGGCAGTGAAAATTTTATATCAACAAGATCTGAATAGGCCTCTCAGACAGAAGGCTTAGGCAAAATCACTTATCAAGTTAAGCCAGGTGAATCTGTAATCAATGAGCAGAGCTCTGCTGGAACTGCAGTGCCTCACAGGAAGCAAGTTGAGTTATGGGCTACAAAAGAAAACACGGACTGTTGCTTTTACCTGTTTATTTCTCCAAGTAGAATAGAAATGAATATAACTAATTTCATTTTGCAATTTAATTCAGTTTTCACTAAGCACTATATAATATGTGAGTAAACTATAGTAACTAGAATTGAATGTCCTGTGACATTAACAAATCTTAAGAACTTAGCATTTTCCCAGCAACAATGAATAAAATTAAAGTATTGATTTTAGGGACTTGAGTGTGACTTTCATTGTCTAAAATAGACTTATTATAATTTAGTGAGGGATGAGTTCTGGAAAAATACTCTGTTCCCCATCCCCCTTTTTAATGAGTCATTAGAATTGATATTTTTTCCAAATATATTTAGTGCTCCTAAAGCCAGTGCATCATGAAATAAACTTATACCATTCCTCAAACTTAAATATACAAATGTTAAAATTTATTGTTTGACTATAAAACTTTTCTCCAGACTATGTCAGTGTCTCTGCCTATTAGAGATCACAGGGAAAGAATAACCAAATAGAACCAAAACATCTAGAGTGGAACTGAATCATAAACACATGTAACTTACACAACCTCAATCACATAAGTTGAAAAGAAACAGTCCCAAAGATTCCATCAGCCAATTTGTATGACCTGGATAGAAATAAGAAATGTTAATCTATTCTGCCCTCAAGAGTTCAGAGGTCCCAAGTATCAATACGTCCCAGCACATGAGCAACTAGCCTTGTCCAGGGTGCTTATGGGATTTAAAGATGTGCATTTTCACATAGTATGCCTCTTGAAAGAAAGCCAGCTGCTTCTGATGCTCAACCAGATAAACACTAGAAGGAAAACTGGCTATGCTGAACTTACAAATATAGCCTATTGATTTCCAATTTACTCTTAAGAGTAATTTTAACTATACTTGGTTTTTTTCCTTTCTGATTTTTGGAATCCAACCTACGATCTTTTCTATAGATCAATAATATCATGCAATCCCTTTCACTGCTAGCGAAAACAAGCGCCTTTCATAGAGAAGGATATTACAAAGAAGAGAATATTAATTTTATTATGTGTCTTTCATGAGAAGTTAAAACTAACAAGTGAAGAATCTTTGACATGGCTAACAGAATTAGATGAACCAGACCAAAAGAAAAACCAAAATCACTTATAAAAATACAATTATTACTCAGCTTTTCAGATAAAAATTTCATGCCAATTTATTCAACATATCTTAGCTCCTAAATTAATATATACTAACTAAACCATACTTACAAAGTATAGTATAGTGACTGATTGCAAAACAAACTTCCCAACAAGATCCCTATACCTTGGGGTGAATTCATCTTGGTCAATAAACGGTTAACAATGAAACACTCTGAGCCTTCCTGGATGGTTCAAACTAGAAAGATGTTCTGGGAGGCCACATAATGACAGCCAAGTAAATTGGGAAGCCAGTCAGGCACTGTTTTGGGATTTTCTATCCCTGTTTTTGTTTTTTCTTCTATTAAGTGAAAGCCTCTCTAGTAGAATTCTCCACTGGATTACATCAGTCCTCTTGACACAACTGCAGCATATATTTCCTGTCTGACAATTCAAGCCAGCAAAGACTAAACATTTATTTCTGTTTATTTTTTCTAAGGTCTCATGAACTAACAGATATTTTCTTCTATTTTGATGCATTTTGCATATTTGCATTTAGATTTTAACTCGTTATAAACACACATTAGGTATACTTATTGATTTCCTATATGATGCACATTTAATATTGATAAAAACAATAATAAATACAGTAGATAAATAATGCAAAGTGTTCCAAAGCTTGTACTTGACTGAAGAGAAAACCAGAATTGTGCTTCACCAAGTTATCTTCACTTATATAAAATAAGCATAATAATGCAGGATTTAAGATCCATGTCCTCAGTCTTCATTTCCTTCTCTAGTGAATTCACACTAGGATGGTTAAGATTGAGAGTATCTACTCCTTCTAGGGAAAGACTACTTCCACACTCTGAGGTCTGATCCTCGGCAACCCAGACGAAACAGTCAGACCTCAGATCACTCTCCAACATCTGAGTTATAACACTGGGAATATAACTAGGAATAACACTGTGTGGAGAGCATCAAGAGCCCTGTCTAGGTGCAGCTGCACTAAGTTCAGTCCAGTTCCCTTTCAGTGTCTCCTCGGGACTTAATTTCACCCATGCTCACCATTTTATTTTATATCTATAATAAATAATAAACATTTCCTCCACCCTCTGACTTACAGTGATTATTACAAAGTCAGTAGGAAAGAACTTGAGACTGTGATCAGAATGCTTACAATTATATATATGTACACATATATTTAGGTACATCAGAAAGAGTTTGGTTGAGTCATTAACATTCATTACTCCGCATTACTACTACTCATGCTTTTCCTCATACATCCTCAGCCTAGCAAATGAGACTAACCAGTTGCTCAGACTCACTCTTTGGGAGTCATTTTTGACTCCTCCTTTTCCTGCTCCCCTATATCTAATTCATTTCTAAGTCTTCTAAATCCAGATTTAACCTTGTGATGGTTACTTTTATGTGTCAATTTTACTGGACCATGAGGTGCCCATTTGTTGGCCAAACATTCTGGGTGTTTTGTGAGGATGTTTTTGGATGAGGTTAACATTTAAATAAGCATAAAGAATAAAGTAGATTGCCCTCTCTAGTGTGGGTGGGCCTCATCCAATCAGTTGAAGGCTTGAATAAAACAAAAGGGCTGACCCTCCTACAAACAAGAGAGAATTCTTCTTGCCTGATGGCCTTTGAACTGGGTCATCAGCTTTTTCTTTCTGCCTTCAGATGCTAACTGAAACATCAATTCTTCCTGGATCTCCAGATGCCAGCCTTCAAACTAGAATTACACCATTGGCTATCCTGATTCTCTGTTCTTCAGGCTCACACCAGAACTAAATCATCAATTCTCCTGGGTCTCCAGCTTGCCAACTCATTCTGCAGCTCTTGAGACTTGCCAGCCTCCATAATTGTGTGATCCAAATTCCTAATAATAAATATCTTTCTCTCTGTCTCTGTCTGTCTCTCTCTCTCCCTCTCTCTCTCTCTCTCCAAGATTGCTTCTGTTTCTCTGAAGAACTCTAAGAAACCCCCTATATATTTCTCTTCATCTCTCACTCTGACTACTGCAACGGCCTCCTAAGTTGTTTTTCATTTACTCTGACCTCATTCCAATCCTACATACTTGCTATATGTAGATACATGAATAATGTGAGCCCTATCTGATATCATAAAATCAAAACAGGGAAAAATCAATCAAGCAGCCTCCTTTTACCCATGATATAATTATCTCTGAAGATTTATTTCTGTCTTTGATACATATATCTTGCTTCTAGGTTTCAATAGCTATCTCACCATATGAATTATGCTCAAATAGTAGAAGAGAAACAGGTTCTAAAATTTGTTCAGTATTCTCCTTTCAAAATGTAGAAATCATCCTCATAAGTGCTTAATATTTATGCAGGGTGAGAAAAAAGGGATGATTCAGAAAGGATATATGGTTTTCCCATAACCAAGTCCCTCATAAGAAGCCCCATTCTAGTCCCACTTTTAAAAGTGGTTCACTTCATTGCTACATCTCTCATCGGGAAATAATAATTCCAAAATGAACTGATCTTTTTTTAAAATTACGATAAAATATTATCCTGCAGTTTAACAAAACTAGTAGGCCCTCTGCCATTTGCTCTACCACAATCACTTGCAGGCTGCACTCTCCAGAGCTACATTTAGAGTAGCCTTGGGCAGGAACATTTGCCTCTCATTCTCTTAACAGTTTTACCCTCTTGACAAAATTTTTAAATAATCACAGGCTTAACTTTCCCAATTTCTTCTTCAGTATTACTTTGGCAAAGGTTTGGGTATTAAGTCAGGTAGAAATCAATGCTCTCTATGTAGTGCTTGCCCCTGGAAAGTGTCCACCATAAAAGTAAACAGGTATCCTGAGCACAAAGTATTTTTTCCCATAGGTAAACAGCTACTTAAGAAAAAAACAAAACCCTTAATGCCTCAAGAATTTAAGATATTTCTTCAATAAAGAAAAAACACAATTACCTATTGCTTGGTAAAATAACTACATCTAGCAAAAAGGTATTTTTTTTCCTTTTCCTTCTAGACATAGAAAATTGAAAAAGTAATACAAGTTGGAACTGGACTGATCATGAAAAAAGCGTAAATTAAAAATGTACATTAAGATATATCTGACCATACCAATTATGAAAGACTGCAAATATAAGGGAGGAAAAAAAAGAACAGTGAAAATTAGTCTTCTCACTCATTTGGAACCCTTTGATAAAAAGCACTCTATCTTCTTTGGACTGTCACCCCCGTGAGGGAAGAACTGTGACTTTTTGTATTAATCTCTTCACAACACTTGCCTCTTTACTGCGCCTGTGACAGTACTTCATAATAAAAAAATTTCAGATTTTTAAACGGAACCATTTTCATTAAATAAACTAACAAGATGTGTTTGCCATCCCAATTGCCTTGGAACATTAACTATTTCACTTCAAATGTCACTACTTTGCTCACTAAACTGAAGTTAAATCAGGGCAAGAAGTAAAAAGTGTTCCCAAATTTAGTAACGACTTTATAATTTAGCTACTAATTGTCTCTAGTCATTTACTTTTAAATGACCAACAATTCTGACACCATAGCTTATTAACTACAAAAAACTGTTGTGGACTAAATCGAATATAACCTTCGATTAAACATCAAATGTAAAGTCAAACAGGATTTCCCCACGTTTATATAAGAAGCTTTGAAATGTGCACAATGAGACATGAATAATTAGTATTACAGAGATGAGAAACCTTCAAAAGTAGGATTTTACAATAAAAAGAGCACTTGAAATTTACTGTACATTAAATTTTACCACTTTTAGATGTTCCTTTACTTTCTTACCAGCCTCAGGGAAACATAATAGAAAGGAAGGTACTAAAAAGAATCTTTCAATATTATGACTAGAAAACCTCTGGCTGAGACCCATTCACATTCACACATTTAGCAAGCATTCACTGATCACTATTTATAGCCAATCACTGTGAAACCAAGCAAGATCCTGTGGTCAAAGCCTTTCTGTTTCCCATATGTTGTTTGTAGGAAAAAGGCTTTCAGCCTCCTAGACCTTCCCTGAGTTCCACAGGGCAGATTCAGTTACTAATTAGGAGAGTGGGGGGATACGGCGAGAAACAACAGCAGAGCACTGGGCCTGGGCCTTCCTTGGAGAACGCGCATAACAATCTGATACACATCTCTGAGTCCTTCTACAGAAACTAGGGCCCCCATCCAGGCGGGGGATGGTAACTTCAGGCTGAGCACAAGCATGTGGACCCCAGACTTGTTGGAACCAGAAGGTTGATGATTGAGATTCCTGGAACACCACCTTGTTACCTCACCACCAACCAATCAGAGGAGGGTTACACACCCTGCAGCCCTCCCCTGCAAATTTTGCTTATAAAAACTTCTTCCCTGAAACCCATCAGGGAGTTCGGGTCTTCTGAGCAGGAACCATCCATTTTCCTTGCATGGCCCTTGCAATAAACCTTTCTTCGTTCCAAACTTCGATGTTTCGGTTTGTTTGGCCTCACTGTGTCTTGGGCACATGAACTTGGGTTCAGCAACTGTGCTAATGCAACATATTCCCACCAGAATTAGACCTGATAAGAAACCTTCTGTAAGGGGTGATTCCTGCCTGGTATTACCCATTCAGAAAAATAAGTATTGACCGAAAGAGTCAACAAGGACTCATACATAAGCATACTTATAGGGGGAGCGTTTACTCATGGAACTATGCCCAGTAGAGGGGAAAAAAGGTAAGTTGGAGAGGGGTTTAACAGACTTGGTGAAAAAATAAGAATCAGGAGATTAAAAGTTTGAATGAACTTGGAGAGCAAAGATAGCAGGTAAATCCAAAGGATAAGAAGCTATGATTATAAAATGAGATATTGTAGTTTAAGATGTCAGAGACTAAAAATTCTATACAAGGATAAGATCTAATATATAGCCATATGAAGGGGAGTTGAAACTTGCATTTTTCAGAATCTGTGGGCACTGTGCTTGGCATTTTACATATGCCGTTGCATTTAATTATCTGAGTACTTTTATAGATGAAGAAACCAAAGAAAGTAAAGTTAACATGACTTGCCCAACCTTGCACAGCTAGTTAGTAGCAGACCTGGAATGTAAAATCTGACTTATTTAACTCTGAAGCATATACTCTTTCCACTATAACACACCAACTGCCCAATGTAAGAAGGCTGCTAAGGAAGAGTGGGTCAAAAGTTATTAGATTTGAGTAAGTGAAAGAAATCTGAGACTAGGCAGTGGATGGGGCAATCCAGAGAGACACACAAGTCATTCACCTGATGGCTGAACTTGAATGGAAAATCTCTAAGTCAATTTCATAATCGCTGAAAAATATAGAGAAGTGATAGAGAGAAATATAGAAAATATAGAGAAAAAATGAGAGAAGTGGTAATAAGTAGGGGCTGGGTAGCCTGGTGAGTTCTGCTGTAGGTTGGCACCACAGTAAGTAAGAATGTATATTACTGTGATGTATCATGAATTTCCTCATACAACAATATGGTGGACACTGAAATGCTGATGTAGCAACTCTCCCAGTATTCACATTAAAAAGCAGAGAAAGAGAGAAGTTCTGGGCTACTCTGGATCTGGAGGCTTATTCAGTCTCTGCTTGTTATATAGATCACTGAACCTTGGGCACACACCAAGAGGACAAGGGAGGCACTGGGACCAGCATTCTGTCAGTTTTATCCTCAGTCTTCCAAGTATCCTGTGTACTCTTTGCTTGCCAGTTTGGTGGTAGGCCATATCGAAAGTAACCTTAAACTAAGGCCAAATCATTCTATAGTCTTTCAATCTGTAACAATTGCTGAGGTATGGTAGCTCAGGATAGAGGATGGAATAGCCAAACGTTATGAGCTTCAGAGAAAGAAATGTTAACACAATAGAAAAGATACACTCTGTGGATTTAGTAGTAAAGGGCAAGGTGAATGAACTCCCACTAACACCACTGAGACTCATGACATTCAGAGGGTGGGTATATGAGCAGACATCACTGCAAATCGTGGTAAGAGAGAACTATCTTTTGGTTAATGGAAAAGGATGGGGAAGGATGTTCTTTAAGGAGGTCAAATTTGTTTTCAAGGTGATATAGTTCTAGGGAATAATGGAAAGAGTTCTGAAATGAACAACAAAGGGAGGATAAGTACAGAGGTACAAAGAATGAAGTGGTATAATAAGATTATTAGTGAGCATGGGTGACCCTGGGAGCTTGTATTTTGTAATGTTACCCCAGATGGCAGGGAATAAAAGAATGGTGGTACTAACTAATTTCAGGTTTTTCCCCATATCTCTGATACAATGCAAATATAGCCTTTCAGCTGAGTATAATTCCCATCTCACAAAGAGAGTAAACATTTTTTGCATCATAACAGACTGGATCAGGTATAAACAGTGACACCAATGGAAATACATGTTTTAGAATAGGGGAATGATCTTTTTAACCCCCCAAAACAAAAGTATTGGTTTGATCTCAAAGGTCACTCACAATCTCAAACATATTTCAATTTTTCCATGTAAATATAGATTTTACTATTAATAACTCATTCAAATTTCTTTTGACTCAATTATATGTATTCCTACTCTACTATATGTTAGCATAACAAATTTCATAGGCATTAAAAAAAACTTAAAGCAAGTATTCTTTTTCATTGACCCAGTCGTGTCTCTTTCAAGGTTCAAATAGCAGCCATAGATTGTTCTTGTATCCATGTATCAAGATTTTGAGAACAAGATCGTTTTAACTCCTCCTTTGCTTTGTAATCATTTAGTCTTCAATCATATCCTTCTTAAGCTTTCAACTTCCCAGGCTAAACAACGTTTTTCTGGCGTGGAGGGGGGTTTGTTGTTTTTTGTTTCTATTTTGTTGGGTTTCGTTTGGTCAGTCACTGAATATTTCTAGCATACATGAAATAATGATTAATATTTTTCCTATATATTCGTCCTTATGGTATAATGATTTATGTGTTTGCTTCCAAAAATAGAACTCCTAAAGAGCAGAGACTGTGTTCTTGCCACCTTTATTTGTTTCCAGGAAAGAAGGGTTACACTATATGTTTAATTGAATTTCTATGTAATATGAATTTTTAGAAAGTTAGTTTCTCCCTGGAAAGGAAATCACCAGAAAGAGAAACAAGTAAAACAATAGTGCACATAGAGAAAAGAAATGATAACAATATTCTAATTAACAATACTAGGAAGAGTTTGAAAATATATATATACACATATATATGTACAGATATATTATACATACATGTATATATGTATAGATATTATATACACGTAATATGTATATATATAATATATATGTATGTATATTATATATACATATATATGTATATATATATTATATATATATGTATATATATCAGAAGAGTTGTTTTCTCTCTTCCACCAGTTTTGACCATATTTTCAATTAATAAATTTTAAAAAAATCAAAGAAAAAATACTCTATGAAATATATATATTATATATATGTATATATATCAGAAGAGTTGTTTTCTCTCTCCCACCAGTTTTGACCATATTTTCAATTAATAAATTTTTAAAAAATCAAAGAAAAAGTACTCTATGAAAAGGCCTTTAATTATAAGGTGACATAGGCTTCCTTTAACCATACTAAAGGTCCTCAAAAAAGAAACTTGAATCTGAAAACTCAGCAGAGGAAATTTTGCTAGAGTGAGACTCTAGAGAGAAATCTTAGCAGAGAGAAGAAGTAAAAGCCAATTTGCCCGAATTTGGAAGTAAATACCAAAATGACTGGGAGGACATGTCTTACTCACTCTGAGAGAAGAAAAAGTATTGAGTATAAATTCAGCTTTGGTGAGGTGGTAAGGGGGCTAGCACTAGAACTGGGCGAGGACTGACACCAAGCAAAACTCCAACATTGTGGTATAAACAGTCCTGCCACTACGGTGGAACATCGTGGGCTGGATGAGAAGAGGTAGTAGGACAAACCCTAAGGTTCAGGAAGAGAACGCCAGGCCAACATCCCACAGCAGCGATGACAACAGTGTGGCACGAATGGCAGGTGGCACAGGATCTCTCTGGGAGTGTCAAGATGGTGTCTACAGGTAAGTGAGAAAGTCTCTTAGCGGTTGTGATCAAAGCTTGTATGTTGGATTTGAAGGAAACAATTTTGTTGCCTTTGCTGTATTTAAAAAAAAAATTAAAACATGTGGATTGTTCTTACACAGTTCAACAATTAAGTTGATTCCCTCTATCATGCTTCAAATTTATTAATTTCATTACACTCACAAACTGTATTAATCTTCACACTTTGAGGCATGATTTTTCACCCAACAACTTATTTTCTTATAAGTTTCTAAATTTCTTACTAGGGGCACAAGGCAGGGTTGAGAAATCCCTGCTCCTACATGCAAGTCAGAAAAGGTTTTATTTTTATAATAAATCATAGCATAAAACTCATCTGACCCTAGCCACCCCAAAAATCTGTCCTACTCTCACAACCAATTTTGCAGTAATACATACATCTTTTCTCTATATATAATATTTCTTTGTTATAGCTACTGAACAGAATGAACCAGCAGAAGTCCTGAAACTGTGTAGGCTTGGTAAGAGCAATTGCAGAGGAACAGATGTGTTTAATTAAATCCTTTTCCAAAAAAAAAAAATGGAAAAGAGTTTAAACAGTATTATTCTGTCACCCACCTTTGCCCTGCCAATTGAGTGGGTATATATCTGTTAAAGAGGAAGATTGGTATGAGTAATCATGACGTGTATCACTATAATTTATTTATTTATATAAGTAGATATTAATATAACTCCAGAATAAAAGATCCTAAGGTTCAAGCTTATTCATAAATTATGTAATTTCTCTGGATATGTAATATTCTGGGCATGTTCATTTGCTTAAAAAATAAGCAAATGCACTTTATAACAGGAAGATATTCCAAAGTTCAGATTATTTACTTTTTCCCCTTCAGATGCACCTCTGAGAAGAAACACTGATTTATATACATGCATGTATGTATGTGGTTGTGTGCTGTAAAGTTTGTGAAATCTGTAGTGAAAGTAAAAGAGTTAAAATCCATAAGTAGTCTTAGAATTAATAAGGATTCATAGCTAGGAAGCACAGACCCAAGTCCCATTAAGACACACACACACACACACACACACACACACACACACACTCACACACAGGCAGCAATGGATCCTTCAGCATCAAAGAACAACAGTATAAGTGGGCATTGGAAACAAACTTTCCCAGGATTTAATAGAAATACCTCACATTTGTAAGTCATACCCTTTTTAGATCATAACTTGTTACAAACTAAATAAGCGACTCATAGATCCCAGTCCTCTGAAAAAGAAGTGAAACTTTGCTGCCCACACCTATAGCTCACATAAACTGGTATACCAGATATTCCTTAATCAGCCTTAACATTTGTTTCTTTTCTCCTCTTTAGAAAGAATGGATATTAAGTGCCCAGCCCAGTGCCTGACATGACACACATATATGCTCATTAAATGACAGGTATTCATAATAGATATTGGTTTGTCTCTCAGCCCCCTATTTCTAGCAAATACTCCTTCCAATCAAAGGGTTCAAACGACAGCTCATCTTCTCAGATGATTTTCCCATGGTTGAGCATCTAACCCAAACTGGGTCATCATAAATGTGTCAAATATATAGAAAAAAAATTAGTTGCCTTATTATTTACTCTATTGTGTATGTTGGTCTATTGCCATTGTGGGTTTTATCCTAGAGATTTTATAGAATTTAAATTTCCTAAGTTATTTATCTGTAGGGATAGGAAGAATGGAAGGAGCATTTTTAAATGATGTTTCTTGGGGGCCAGAGATAAGCACTGATCTTGGGATGCTTTGATATATTTAGCTGATAGATATGTGCTTAATATAAATATGAAATAACAACATTATGCTCCTACAGATTTTCAGGTACACTAATAAAACAAGCTAGAGTATGAAAATAAAGGGTATAAATTTATGTGATTTTTAAATTTGACATTATGGATATTTTATAGAATTTAAATTTCCTAAGTTATTTATCTGTAGGGATAGGAAGAATGGAAGGAGCACTTTTAAATGATGTTTCTTGGGGGCCAGAGATAAGCACTGATCTTGGGATGCTTTGATATATTTAGCTGATAGATATGTGCTTAATATAAATATGAAATAACAACATTATGCTCCTACAGATTTTCAGGTACACTAATAAAACAAGCTAGAGTATAAAATAAAGAGTATAAATTTATGTGATTTTTAAATTTGACATTATGGCTTCACAATATTTCTAATTCAATTCAAAAATATAATAAATTTAAAAGCCAGTGCAAACTCTTACTTTAGTGGATGTTGAAATAAGGGGATACAGAATGTTATAATCACTGTGTTTATAAAACAGAATACCATTATGGTACAAAATTTTAAAGATCAGAAAAACTGAATGCTTAAACTTTTGTCCCAATAGACAATTTTTATTAACTCAAAGGGAAATCTCTGAAACTGTATTTATTTTACCTAATGAACATTATGGGATTTCTAAGCCTACATTAGACACTCAAGACTTTGATCTGTTTACAGAGTGCTTTAATTCTTTGAACAATTTTTTAGAAGCCTCCAAGTGAGAATATATTAGGATAACTCTGACTAAAGTGATACAGTAGAAAGGATGGAATGTTTTACTCCTTTTCTTTGAAAACCTTCCTTATTTCTGGCATATTATACAACATGTATCTACACCTGTTCATTCAAACTGCTATTGTAAATAGCCATAAAAAGCAAATGTCTTAAAACTGGTAATCTCCCACTTCCCTATAAGATGGTTAAAATTCTCTTGAGTGCTTTGTTAATAATATATTTAAGGATTTAAATTCATCTGAAAGCTTGAACAAACTACCAGCATTTCATATTTATTTTGTTTTAGTATCAGAATGGGCTACATTAATAGTCTGCTCTAGCACACACACAAAAATATCATTCAATTTATATTAATAATTATACACAACTGATTTATGAATTATTTGAATACCACCCAGATCTATACATATAATTAGGAGAATTCAAAGTACATATCTTTTAAAAATAAAAATAACCCTAAACCCAAATATACTAATTATATGTACAAGGAAATATGACCTACAAACTTGAAAAGGACAAGTACAAATTTAAAAAAGCTTAACTACAAAGTATGAAAAGCAAACACATTTAGTTTCTAATGTCAATGTAGTCCAATAAAAAACACTCTGATATTTATGAAAATGGTATAACAAAGCCCTTTTTGGTAATATAAATACTAATATTCTAAGAGTGAGTCAGATCCTATCTGATTTTATACTCCATGTTAAGGGGGAACACCTTGTTTTTTCCTTCCCAAAAGGCCACAGCAGTAGCATGCATGAACAACACCTTCTACTTCCATGGAAGCATTGTTATATGACATTTCATCTTTAGGCCTATTTAATGTGTGAGGTGTTGACCATATGTCAAGAAAGACATAACAGAGAATGAGGAACATACATAGGAAGAAAAATAAAATGATATCATTCATGAGGAGATCGAGAGCTAAGAAAATGGAGAAAGAATCCCTGCTCTCAAGCAGCTTAAAATGTAACATCACTTCAACCTAGAGGCATGCTCCCTTGCCTTCTCAAAGAGAATATTTGGTTATCAGAGCCAAAGAATGTAAACTACCTTTTTTTGTAGTCAGCTCTGTCATTTAACCATAGTCTAATAAGCCAACTCTGGATATTACTGTAAACAAATTTTCTAAAATGTACATCACGTACATCATGTAATAACACCAGCCTAAGAGGACTGTTGTTAGGCTTAATTAATGTTTGCAAAAGCACTCTAAGGTTTTTACAAACAAGTGCTATATAACAGCAAAATATTTATTACTATTCTATCGTCTCCCCAGCCAATGCAAGGTTTGGCCTCCCAGTACTGCTGGCAGCAAAATAAACCTGACGTCATACTTCTAAGTACAATTGACAGACCAGCTGTGTGCCATTATCCCTGGGAAGAGTGGTCATGTACGGTAATACCCACATTAGATGTCTATGACCAAGACAAAATTACCCCCTTGGAAAAGAGTTCAGCCTCTAAGAATGTAGAGCTGAGAAGACCTGCTGGGTTCGGCAGAGCAGTCATAGCGAGGGACATTTTAGACTGATAATGGCCCTAAATTACTGATATCAACTTGGTGCCTGAGACTTAGGGCAAAAGCAGCTATTTTCTTTCTATGTGAACATCCACCAAAAATATGAACGCAGCTGCCTTGGTCTTGATTTTTCTTCCCTATTTTTATGGGATATTTGAGGTCATGACTATAAATACAGGCAAAATTTATATAAAACACTAAATTAAGTGAAAAGCATTTTATATATTCTAAAATACATTTACGCTTTTTCTTATTTATAGATTTTAGACACATATAAAATCCAGGCCCCAAGCCAATTGGTGACTTAATAAACTGCATAGTTGTGTATTTTCAAGTATAAAATATACCAAAAATGACAGGAGGCTGGTAATTCAGTGTAGTACTTACAGCAATAGCTTGGTACAAATTTTCCATATGCTTGATTTATGAAAAAACTTATATTCTTCAAATATTCATCTTCTTATACAAAATTAATCTTTACAAAATTTTAAAAAATGTTTATATACCAGAAGAAAAATATCATTTATTAAGGCTTTGTAAATATATATGGAAAGAGAGAGAGAGAGAGTATAAGAGGAAAAAAAAAAGAAACAAATTCCATAATCTCTTTGCTCAGATGACGGCTTGTTTTTAACAGTAGAACATGGTCAAGGTTAGTAAAGTAAAGGTACATCCTCCTCTCCCCCACAGCTCTCTGTCCTGAAAAATAATTATTTTTCCAGAAAAAAATGTTTTATGAAAATATCAGCATATACGTATGTAAAATAAGAGAGAGAGAGAAAGTGTATACAGCCACTTTCAGTTTTTCTGTTACACAGTGAACTTCCTGGGTCAAAAAGTACACTCATTTTATTTTGCTAGACCCTCCAAATATATTTTGCAAAGCAAAAATTCATCTGTTATAAAATTAATCCTTATATAAATCAGGGAAAAACAAAATGTTTGTTAAACCAAAGGAAAATAATTTAATGTTCATCTGATGCTACTTTAAAATGGATGAAAGAAGAAAGGGATGTTCTGCAAGGAAATATACTGAACTTCCGGACTTTCTGCCCCAGATCCTCTTAAATTTGAAAAACTGGGCCTCTAGATCTCACCTATACATCTCACCTAATTCTGAAATCAAGCTTCCCCTATTTGGGGAAAGTGTGGGAAGTCAAACTTGTGGAATATCCAGCCTTTCACCTTGGTTCCATCGTGACCTTTTACCTTAGTTCTAAAAAAGGGGACTTTTGTTCTATTCTACTAACTGGATCTTTGGTCCCATGTCTTAGCTCCTTACTATCTGGCATCCCAATTCCTGTAATACATTATTCTTCCTTAAGAATTTCTAAGAACTAGAGTCTTGATAGTGAATCCCAGTCCCCATGGACGGCTCCCTGCCATCTGTCCTCTGTGACATTCCCTGCAAACGTATAAAGACCTCTTCTATCTGTTGTCTACCTCAGATTTAAGTGATAATGAAGTCATTAGTGCTAATTTTCCAATCTAATGAAGAATATTTTAAGTGTCTACCTACCTACCTATCTAATCTACCTACGTGTCTATATATGTATCTGTCTCTCAGAGCAGCAAAGAGATGCAACAAAAAAGCACACTCGCATTCTCTTTACTTTGAAAATATAGATGAACATTCAGACAAAAATATATAGACGACTCTGCCCATGAGTATCATAGCTACACATATCACAGCACTTACATAAATCCTCTCAGAGAATAAACAAAATCATTCAAGCGGATCAGCTGGTAACCATTTAGGACTTGCAAATTATGTAATTCTGTAGAATGGCAAGCACAGAATTTGTGGGATTTAAAACAAATGTGTTTTCATAGATTACACTTTCCTGGGCTTTTGTCAGCTCAATCTGGGCCATGTCCCCAAATTTTAAACAAAATATTTTACGTCCAGAAAATTCTAGAAATATGTGTATTATAATTTTTACATATATCCATCTCTTACTGCATTTAAAACTTTCTCGTTACCAAATTAAAAATCTACATATAAATTGTTACTTGTTCAAATTGCAATTTGCAGTCCATTAAACTAAAACAACTCAAGTAGAATGAATGCAGCACTGAAAGGCAACAGAGCCTGGAATCTGAGATCCTGGGTTCTGGAGCAGACCACTGGGTGGCCTTGAACAAGTTATTTAACCTCTCTGTGTCTCATTTTTCTCATCTGAAAAACCGGAACACTAATAATACCTTAAGGAGAGAAAATGTAATTAAAATCACCATATAGTATAAGGACATAATTTAACCTAATGACTGCAAATATTTAAACAACTTTTTATCAAATCAATAAAAAGAATTCATTTAATAACAAAAAATAATAGTACCTAGCTCACAGAATGGTTATGAGGATTAAATGACATGTCAAGCTCTCAAAACAGTAACCAGAACTAAGTACTCTATAAGTATTTGTCAACCAAATAAATATCGCACTAAAGCACAAAATGTATCCTTTGCTTCTGAAGTCAAAACACAATAATAGCTCTTCAAAGAGCCTGCTGGATATAACAGCAAGAGATGAACAGCTTTAAAGATAAATGAGAAAAGCAACATATTTTTGTCCTCATCATATCCTGGTCTTCAGTATATATGGGCTTTTGAATCAAAACAGCACATTTTACTCTACAATTGTATTTTTCTTTTGTTCTGCTCTTCTTTTCCCTTAATAAGGCTCTCTTTTTCACTGGTCCCCAGGAAATTTCAAGTTTGATTCAATGCTGATCTCAAAGTACAAAAGTGAGGAACAAAAATGTGAGAACATTACTAACTCTTCTTTGTAGCTTGCTAATATTGAAGCTGTGTACATTGACCTTTTGGATATCAACTGCACTTCTCTACAACCTGATATTGTATCAACAAGGTAAGCATGAAAAATATATTTTTAAATTGCCATTGTTTCTTCACTAACCTTAAAATGAAAGCAGAATTAGTGGGGTGCATGAGCCAGATGGTTAACATCGTCAGGAAGTTACTAGGACCTCACTAAATATCTGAAACTGGTCCTTCTGATAAGGACATTGGAAAAGACTTAATTACCAAACTATTTGTTCCATTGATTATCACCTATCAAAAATTCCACCATTAGAGATACAGTTATTTGGATCATAAAGATACTTTATTCTTTAAGAGTGTCCAATTTTTTTCCTCAAGTGGTATACAAATGTGAAGATATCATTAAAACAAACATTCACTATGAAGACTTCTCCAAAGATCCTAAGCAAGGTGTTACTTCATCATCTACTTTTCCACAGCATTCAACTCACAGCACAAAGAAAACACATCACATAATGTCATGATTAGTTATCTGTGTGTCTTTCTGCTCTATAATGAACTCCTTGAGAATGTCTTTTCTGAATATCTTTGAAATCCTTTCACTGAGGGTAGTGACTGTCGCACACATACAACATGCAAAATTGGTAGATAAGGAACCTAGAAGCATGCCTGGAACAACAGTTACAAGGATCACTCTAACTAGGTCAAAAATTAAAAACACAAAAAAGTCTTTGTAATTATGGTATTTAATGGAATACTAAAATTGTCCTTGTAACAAATACAGCATGAATTACAAAATAGAGGAATCCACTTCCTTTCTCAGCTCCTATGGAACTAATTTATTTCTATTTCATTCAGAAAACCTTAAAACTTTTACACCTGAATTTATTTTACTGTTAGTGTACATAAAATCCGATTTAGGAAAAACATATCCTCAGAGAGACAAACTTTTGTCAGTTGAAAATAATTAAACAGGATAATTTATTTATTGTATGAAATGGAAGCACAAACCATAACTCAATCATTAGTTCCAGAATCCCCTATAAAGAGAGGTCATTGTAGCAATATTCTAACTTTTTGCTATTTTTTACTTAAATATCTCAGGAACATAAACTATTCAACAGCTGAAATTACTTGCTGAAATAAAAAATTCATTCAACGAATATTTCCTGAATATTTTATGCACTGTTCTAGGTGCTAGGAATAAGACACACAGGTCCCTGCTCCCTTGGAGATTATATTTTAGTGAAGGAAGACAGTAGTTGAATGTATGGGAGCATGGATGGATAGTTAGCTAAACAAATGGACAAACAAGAAAAACTCAGAAATGCGTGTCATGTAGAATACTAAAAACAGGTTGATGCAACAGAATGATTAAGTGACTTCTTCAGATTGGGCATTAGAGAAGTCTTCTCTGTGGATGTGGTATTTATGACAAGACAAAGCCAACTATGACAAAATGAGGCAGAGGAACTGAACTAGGCCAGACGTGAAGGCTGCTGGGTTTAAACACTTGGTAATTATGACTTAGGCTGAACTTAAGGTTGCTTTTTTTTTCTTTTTTGAGGGTACATTATATTTATTTTTTTGAATTTTATTTATTTTTTTATACAGTAGGTTCTTGTTAGTTATCCAGTTTATACATATTAGTGTATATATGTAAGGTTGCTTTCATTTCCTCTTACTACCCAAGAAGCAAACGAGTGATACAAATATGAAACAAATGTATGATACAAATAGTATTTTTTTCCACTTGGTGGATGCCTATGTGTAATACTTTAAGTCAACATAGAGCAAAGAATTCACCAAGTGTAAGCCTCTTGCCTTTTACACTTTGGGAGCAGGAATGTCAACACTCAAGAGTCCACTTTATTACCTCATAGAGAAGTTCTTGCCACACCACAGTTGCATATTTCTAATTCCATGTGTTCCAGGAATGAGATTTAATGTAGAGTCCTTAGGAAGGCAAAGGGCTTAGCTGCTCAGGAAACAAAGTCTGCCAGTGGGGTTGGAGCTAAGTTGGAAAGGGAACTAGTGCTATTAGATGTGTTAAAATAGATCAGTGGCACCAGATGGTATAGGGCCTCGTAAACCTTGATAAGGAATTTTGACTTTATGGTATGTGCCCTGGGGATTCACTGGGATGTCTTAAGCAGGACACTATCTGGTAGACTGAAAAGATTAATCCTGCTACTGCAAAAGCAGAAGCAGAGAGATCAGCTAGAAGGCTGTTTTAGTAGAATTGTCAAGAGATGATGGTGGCTTAGATTAAGGTGGCAGCGGTACAGAAGGCGGGAAGTAGCCCTCAGGATATATTCTGTGGTTAGAGTCCTCAGGATTTAATGGTATATTAATGTGGGATAAATGCAACAGGAGTCTCAAAGGATCAATCCTAGATTTTCATCTGTTTGTTGATGAAGGTGCCATTTAGTGATATGGGAAAGAGTAAGAAAGAACAGATATCAACAAGAGGGGACAACAAGAAGGATTCACATCCTATCACAGAACAAGAGGGCTGTGAATTTTCTATCATTCAGATGCACAGGAACAAACAGGTAGTACCGCTAAAGGAAAGACAAACAGGAAAAAATCCTCACACAGCCAAGTAATTTACTGCAACACTGAAAGCAACCAACTAAGATCCACTATATTCAAACACTGAATCCAAGAAAATATTACCAGCTGAACATACTAACAGAGAATCTGATCATTTGTTGAAAGATTTAAAGATATTTCTAATGGAAGAATCCACTACACGATAGGAACGGTGGGGTCTAAAATTATTTTGTTTGCTTGTGCTCCATTATTTTTAAAAGGTAATTATTTAATAATGAAAAATGTAAAGACACAGAGTTCTTTAGAATGCCATGTATTACTTCTAAGCAACCAGGGAATTCTGGGAGTTCCCTAAAGCCTATATCCCTACAATGCACTTGGGTTGCCACAGGAAAGATTTTGAGTTAAGGAAATCAAAAACCAAGAAAAGAAATGGCAGCGGAGTCTTAGAGCTTACCTACAATGTGATATATTCTAATCTTAGCTTTACCAATGGACTAGGTACACTATATCATTTCAAACTGAATTTTTATTGGTAAATGTAAATGTTATTCTACATTAGCTCTTTTCACTGGGGAAGGAGATTAAAGACTCCTACTAAGTCATATTGTGCAAGAAGGGCCCAGAATGTGGAAGGTTCAACCAAAAATTTTCTTCAGTTTTTTAAGGAAAAAAAGTAATTATAAGAGAGCCATATATTTCCCATCATATATAGCATTAACATTACTGATCTGCAAAGTGGTGTTTATCAACAAATGGACTTATTTTCAATTCTCTTGTTAATGCTTTTGGGAAACTTAGTAATATTCAACAGTGGTTTATTGATTAAAAGGGCTAGGGTGACCAGGACGAATTTTTCATAGAAATCTGTATGATTCATAAGTACTTCATACAAACTGAACTCTCACTTTTCAATATAAAATTACTGACATGTGAACAAACAAAAGAGTAACAGAAAGTCATACAATTCAGTGAGATGACAATGAGTAGAAAACATAGGATTGAGAAGGCTATCTACGAGCCAGCAAAATAAGAGAAACTCCATTGGGGAAAAATTGGCTTCAGGACATACATAAACACAAAAATCCTCACATACATTGTTTCCAGAATTTATAAACTAACATTCTCATTCCACTCAGCCATCTTCCTAAAGATAAACCTAGCTTCAGGACAGGGGAATATTATATTTCCTGAGCAGCCAGAATCCTCCTTGTGGTCCTGCAGGAACTAACATGTTGCTCCAGTGGGTGCCCAAGCCAGTACAGCAGGAAAAAGCTGGCTCTCTACCTCCAGTGTGACATGCATGGGAGTAATATGATCATTTATAAATTGGTATAAGTTGGAGCAGGTGAAAGAATGAGTTTCTCTTTACCAGATTAACAGGGCCTTGATAAAATGACTTTGATTCTCCCAATTTCAATCCTAGCTTGCCTGAAAATGCAGGCTTATCCTCACTGTAATTCCTTCTTCAGAAAAATATCTCTAACATACAATAAGGATAAAGAAATAATATTCAGATAAGACACATTTACTGACAAACATACTATGTCAAGACTTCCTCATCTAATGCACTGCACTCTCCTTTGGTATGACATCTAATATCACCCCACGCCAAAATCTTCTGAGTAAAGATTAAAGTGCTCCAACAAAGTAGAAAGTTATGGGTAATTTGTATAAACCTTGCAGTAAATATTATTGCCAAGAAATGGAGCAAATCCATGATAGGACTTCTATCAGAGCTGTAAGAACTGCGTTTGTAATAAATAGTTTATACTTTTAAGCTAAATTTCCCATGTTTCACATTTTGAATCCTCCAATTTTCAGCATATTAAGTAATGAAAAATGAAGCTTAAATTTATTCTTTAAAGGGTAAATTGTCCTTATAGCTAAATCAAATCCTAATCCAGCTCCCCACTATGGCCATAGTTAACATGTAGGTAACGTGAAAGGCAAGAAAATCAGGGGCCTGACTTAAACCTTGCTTTTCAAGGTAAATACTCAACACAAAATCCATACACTATCCCCAGTTTACTCCTAGGCTATCACGATGCTTACATATTTTCCACATGACTATATCTTGGTGATCTGTCACTGATCTACTACAAGGTACTAGTCATAGCTTGAAAGTAAAATTTCTTTTCTCTTCAACCATGAGTGAGGGAACAATCTGAACAAAAAGTCAAAAGAAAGATAGTAATATCTTTCAAGGGACTGATCTCCCCTTGAAAGACAACTGGTTTGCATGTGAAGATGGTAAGTAACTTGCCTAACATCACACAGTAAATGCTACAGTCTGAGACTTTTCTGTGAAGATTAAATAAATAAAAGTATGTAAAATACCCAGCACATTGCCTGTCCCCATAGTTAATGTCGAGAGAATGCAGATACTGCCCCTGAAGAAACTCCCTAATTCCTTTTTTGGTGTAATATTCTATCAACATACTATGGCATTTTGATAACACCTTTTCAGAATTTGAGAATCAGGAAACAACAAATAATAAAGCATTTTTACTTAGAATTTTAGTAAATTATTGGCATTATCCACAAACTGTATACATCAGAATATTTCATTGCATTTATTCACAATGGCTTCACTAAAACAAATTATTCAAAAGACCTTATCAAAAACACTGAGTAGAGAAAAGTTATCAAATTACTCAAGATCAGCTATGCATTTGAGTAATATGTTGCTGGTGTTTAATACTACTTAATCTCCAGACAAAAATTTTTAATAACTAAATTTTGAATAGCAAACAATCTCTTTTTTCAATAAGCTAATTTTATAAATGTCTAAAAAGTGTATTTGGAAGTTCCATGGAATTTTGATTTGCAAACTTCAAATATAAGGTTCTTAAATATCTCCATTTGTCTGATATAAACTCACTTTAAAACGTTAATGTACTCAAGAGATTAACTGTATTTAGAAAATGAATAATCAGAATATGACTTTATTTTGGCTATTTGCTTAAATACTAAGTAACTTATTTATTTGAGGAACAAATAATTCTCATCTCCACTTTAATGCACTGCCCCTCATACTGCAAAGATCATGTTTGTAACTATCTTGGAGATTCCCCAAAGGAGAACTAATTCAATTATTAAGCAATTACAAATTTGAGCTTCTAAGCTAGAAAACAGAGTCAAGAAGATCCACAACAGTATCAAGGTTGAGATCATTAGATGTCCTCAACAACTATAACACCATTCTCTTTTAAATGATGCTGCATAATGCAAAACTTATGAGAGTTTACTAAGCTCAAAGCCAGTGATAAATAGGGTAATAAGACTATGGATAGGTTCCATTATCTGCATGCACTGCATTACGGGGAGATGTAAAAAGGCCAACAACACATCATATTTAGCGGATTTATCAACCTTATTTTGAGATTTGGTGCGAAGAAAAGAATAAAGAAAAGATTTACTTGAAATTCATTTTCAATCTACATGGCTAACCTTTTTGTTCTTCTGTTTCATAAACTGGTGGTAACAAGTATCTCCTTACCCCAAGTTTCAGCTCTACAAACGTCTTCAAGAAAATTGCCTTCAATATCTAACGGAATTTTTTTCTATGATACACAGATGGCTAACTCCAAAATCTGTCTTCAAAACACAAATATTTTTCTCCAGTTCCTCCTAAAAGTCAAAATGACATTTTTCTATCTTTTCAACACCATAATGCTGACAGGGCTTGCTTTTCTAATATTTCTGTCTAGACAAAGCAAGGAAAAAGGCCTTCCTTTGGATATCTTCTCCAAAATAACTCAACCAGGAATACACAACAGTAGAAAGAATCCTCAAATGTCATTTTGCCTTGTTTGCTTAAATTTTATCTTTGAGTAGAACCACAAAAGAATTATAACATCAAATTTTCCAGCACAGTGTGACCTTTTGGTGAACCAAAGAAAAATAAGGTAATGTATTTCATTCCTTTATTATTTCAGAAACCAAGGGAAAGAGTTATTAGCCATCCATGACACCAAATACCACACAGAAAAGTTTAAAAGTAAATATTTCAAGTATGTTTATAAACAGAAAAAGACTTTTTTTCAGATTATCAATAATAAAACAAGCTTCATCTTCCTCATATATCCTTTAACTCATCGACTAGAGTTGTCCTTCCCTTTTCAGTCTAGATAATAAGTAGTTCAAACTCCCTTTCCATGACTTGTATAAAGCCTGATGCTCTTCCCAAGGTCTCTGCAAATCACTAGAGGCTTATATGCTCAGGCACATATTTTAGTTCCTGCTTCACATTCGGTCAGTTTATGGATTACCACAGCATTCTGCAGAGCAGGACCCATATGTAGAAATTAGCCCTTTTCTATGATTCACAAAATAAAACTTGGTGTTTAGTAAACTTCATTGAAGGTTTGAGGGAAAAAAATTAATCACAGAATGCAAATTTAAGATTATTCATTAAAAACTTCTATTCTTGGGCTTCCCTGGTAGTACAGTGGTTGAGAGTCTGTCTGCCGATGCAGGGGACACGGGCTCATGCCCCGGTCTGAGAAGATCCCACATGCCGCAGAGCAGCTGGGCCCGTGAGCCATGGCCGATAGGCCTGTGCGTCCGGAGCCTGTGCTCCACAACGGGAGAGGCCACAACAGTGAGAGGCCCGCGTATTGCAAAAAAACAAACAAACAACAAAAAAAACCCAACAACTTCTATTCTTAAAAGTCATTTGAGCCATTCCAGCATGTCACTATGCCATCCACTTTCTGTCCTTCCTTTCTTCCCACAAACCTTTTCCCCTTCTCTGCTCTCTCCCAAACTGCAGAGAGAGCAGTTTAGCTTTCTCTTCTGTGCTTTATCTCCTGCTCACTCATGCTCTCCAAATCACTTATCAAGATATTTTCTCAAAGACAATTTCTTCTCCAAGAGAAAGTCTGAAGCCACAAGTTAACATAATTTTTTCCTTCTCATTGTGATGTACTCTTTAGCATTGTTCCATATAGGCTGAATCAGTGATTGTCAAACTTTCCTTTTAACAGAGGAATCATTTTTTTCAAATGAACCCTCCTATATGACACATACATAGACCACATATACAAAGAACCCTAACATGACTAAAAGCAGAGCTGCTCTTTGAAGCGGAGGCAGGGAGTGGACCTGAGACTCTTTCCTTTGGCCTCATTTTCCACCTCTCAGGTCTAATGGCTCCCAGACACATCTCACTGGAAGACAAGATCTATGTATAGTCAAGTTTGACAAATACTGGATTTCATCCAGAACAAGAAGAAATTACAGAATTTGTTAACTGATTGTATTTAAGAAATGAGAAAAATGAGTCAAGGTTGACCTGAGGTTTATGTGCATGTTACGTTGAAAGAAGGATAATACCATTGCTAGAAATAAACAAATTGGGGAAAGTATATATCACTTTTAGTGTTATAATTTGTGAACAATACAGAGATCCTTTTCATAATGCAATTTAATGAAATGAGCATAAAGATGGCAACTTATGAAATGATAAATAGGGAATTCCCTGGTGGTCCAGTGGTTAGGACTCCGTGCTTCCACTGCAAGAGGCATGGGTTTGATCCCTGGTTGGGGAACTAATATCCCACAAGCTGCAGGGCACAGCCAAATAAGAAAAAAAAATGACAAGTAATTCTAAATGCATTTATCATAAAACTCAAGCATTGTAGAATGAATAATTAATGTCCATATTCACCTATGCTTCCCACAATTATAATTACACATATTTTTAATTAACTTTGGACCGGGGCACGAACCCGCGTCCCCTGCATCGGCAGGCGGACTCTCAACCACTGCGCCACCAGGGAAGCCCAATTACACATATTTTTAATTAACTCTCTGTTGATATATAATACGATAAGCTAAATAAAATTTCAACATTTAAGTCTAAAGAGAAGAGGCTACTTATAATTTTCTATTAAGTATCTTTCTGTGCCAAAAAGAATTATTATACCCTTTCCTATCTTTCAGTAAACTTTATATATACCTTACACCTTATCTTTTCAGGAGGGAAAAGTTTTAGATAAATCGAAGGCAACTAGTTTCAGTTAGTTCCATTTAACATCTATAATACGTCTACCATAAGCAAGGCACTGTTCTCATGCTTTTACATCAGCAGTTTTCATTCTGGCTACAGAAGAAAATCTCCCAGGGATCTTTCTAAAAATTTTCTGATGCATGAGTGCTGCCCCCCAGAGATTCTGATTTCATTGGTTAGAGGTGTGGCCTTGACTTAAGGATTTTTTAAGTCTCTCTAGGTGATCATAATATGCAGCTAGGATTGAAAATAAGTTTTATATACTTTAGCTCAGGTCTTCACCAAAACAATCTGACCAGTTAATTTTATTATCCCTTATTTAAGATTAGAACATTGAATTTCAGAAAGGTTAAGAAATTTGCCTTAGGGCATAAGAAAGTAAATATTAGAGTTGGAATTTAAACCCAAGTTTCTCTGACTACTATGATCTTTTTAAGCCCCACTTTGTCAAATTCAAAACACCAGAATTACTACTATGAATTAATAGTGGATATCTGTATTTCATTTTACTCCTGGCTCACAGAAAGTGGAATGAAGACTCTTTTACCTTTCTTTGCTAGCAAGACACCATTTTCTTTTTCACAGAAGTGTAGTTAATTTACAATGCTGTATTAGTTGCTGGTGTACATCAAAGTGATTCAGTTATACATATACATACATATTCTTTTTCATATTCTTTTCTATTATGGTTTATTACAGGATATTGAATATAGTTCCCTGTGCTATACAGTAGGACCTCGCTGTTAATCTGTTTTATATATAGTAGTTTGTATCTGCTAATCTCATACTCCTAATTTATCCCTCCCCCATCCCTGTTCCCCTTTGGTAACCATAAATTAGTTTTCTATGTCTGTGAGTCTGTTTCTGTTTCGTACATAAGTTCATTTGCATCATATTTTAGATTCTACATATAAGTGATATCAGATGATATTTGTGTTTCTCTTCTTGACTTACTTCACTTAGTATGATAATCTCTACGTCCATCCATGTTGCTGAAATGACATTATTTCATTCCTTTTTATGGCTGAATAGTATTCCACTGTGTATATATATCACATCTTTATCCATTCATCTGTCAATAGACATTTAGGTTGCCTCTGTGCCTTGGTTATTGTAAACAGTGCTGCAATGAACATTGGGAAAACATGTATCTTTTCGAATTAGAGTTTTCTCCAGATACATGCCCAGGAGTGGGATTGCTGGATCATATGCCAACTCTATTTTTAGTTTTTTAAGGAATCTCCATACTGTTTTCCACAGTGGCCGTACCAACTTACATTCTCACCAACAGTGTAGGGCGGTTCCCTTTCTCCACACCCCCTCTAGCATTTGTTATTTGTAGACATTTTAATGGTGGCCATTCTGACCAGTGTGAGGTGATACCTCACTGTAGTTTTGATTTGCCTTTCTCTAATAATTAGTCATGTTGAGCATCTTTTCATCTGCCTACTGGCCATCTGTATGCAAGACACCATTTTCTTTCTTTTTAAAAAAAAAATTTATTTAGCTGTGCCGGGTCTTAGTTGAGGCATGCAGGATCTTCAGTTGCAGCATGTGGGATCTTTTAGTTGTGGCATGCTTAATCGAACTAATTAAATTGCCACAAAAGATGAAGTTGCTTTGTATTTTATGCCATTAAGGTATGGTATGTTTTCTGATTTTCAAAATATTCCTGGTTTTATTTCATAGATAAACTGTTTTAAAATTATGGATTTTAGAATTGCCTATCAAAGATAAAAAGGAAAATGCAATATAAAAGGACTTGAGAAACATAAAATAGATTATATTAGTCAACCATTTTATTTTGTCTATCACCTTTCAGAGGGAAAGGTGGTATTCGATATAAAATATCATGTTTTTTTAAACAACAGCTAAACTTGAACAAAATTCTTAATAAAAATATACTTTCAAAATATATACTATATATAAGCATGTAAAAATACAAATACATATCAACATTTTGTTTTAACTTTTAACAAGCCTATACATTTTGTAAGCTAATTTACGAACGTTTGATAACTTTTATGACAACAGTAAAAGGTTAGCATGTAATTCCATCTAGCTAGCTGAAAATATATAGTGTGCATTCTACTGCTTTCCACTTTAAAATATATTATCGATGGGCTTTAAAAAAAAGTCATACCAAAAAGTGATATTACCAACTCCCTATGGGCAATGAATTCCACTAAACTAGAATTCATATTTCAGAGAGGAGATGGATAACATCTCACAATTCACCCTCAGCAGGAGTCATTAAGTCAGGCACATATGTAAGGGCTATATTTCTCATTGGATTATAAATCCAATAAGAGCTTTGCCTTTGAGTTACTAGCACTACAAAGATTAAATCAAGGTATTGTAAGAAAAGGGAAAGCCCTTGGATGCTTGGAGATTTCTAGAATAGAACACTTAGGAATTTTTCTTTAGCTCAAATGAACAAGCATACAAGTCATTTAATCCTGCTTTTTCACTATACAAACCACCTACAAGGCTTTTGCAGTTATCTACCCTTCATTCTTGACCCCCTCCAATCCTGTACCTACTGCATTTCACTTAATATACCAAATTGTTGGTAAGTGCTTCGATGCCTAGTATGATCCCTGCTCTGCATCATCACACACTACTATTCCCTGAAATCTCAAGACTGAAGTTACTCTGGCCTTCTTTTAGGTCTTCCTAGGGACTGAGGTCTTTCTCACTGCAGGGTATCTGCATAAAAAAATTATGTTTTTCTGAAAAGTGTTTTTTCATCTTCACCTCTCCCTTTGCCTGGCTAAAATCTACCTATCCTTTAGGTCCCTAACATAAAGAGGCTTTCCATATCATCTCCCCTCCTTTAGTTTCAAAGTTAATCCTCTTTCTTAAGTACCCTGTACGTCTCTTTCATTTCTATACCCATTTGTCATTATTAATTTGGGAGACTATTATTTTATTTATGTGTCACCACTAGGTTGTTGGTTTCCTGAAAGCGTGGAACACATCCTGCTAATTCATCCTTATATCCTCATCTTTTTCAATACCAGGTGCATAATAGATGCTCAATAAATACTAAATGAATGAATCAACTGGACACTAAAAGAGACTGGTTAAGATCAGAGGCTCTGGAGCCAGTTGTCTCATTTCAATCATTGGTTCAACTACACAGTAGTTAACAATTGTCACCTCTAAAAAAGAGAATTGTAACAGTAGCTACTTATAGGTTTGTTGTAATGATTACATGATAAGTAAATTATCACAGGGCATCAAATGAATATTAGTTATCATTAATGATTATGAGGAGACAGGTGATATTTCATTTGTCCCTTATGGTATATATGTAATGATATATGCATCTATATGTATATACGTGTACATATGTGAATGCACATTAATCTATATTTATATGTGCATACATATGTGCATTTTTCCATTTATTGTTTTCATAACCAAATAATTCCATAATATATAGTGGGATATAGATTACCTGTGATTGGCTTCTATTTCCCTTATCAACAATTTTTTTCTAAATTTTCCTATTTTAAAGTAGGACTTGCAAACTTTGGAATCTCTAGGTCATTTATCATACATACACATATCATCAGCATAAATAGTACACTATACTATTATTAATCTTAATTCAGTTTTTAATTATCACTAGTGCTGTTAGTGAAATAGTAGAAAATTATATTTTCACTAACTTATACCAGAATTCCTATCAAAGTGCAAACTTTCTATGCTTGGAAAAATACTAAAATAAACCTTTTAGAGTAAAAGGAAGAAAAGCAACATCAGATAAAGTAGGTGCAACAAAAGAAGAATGGTTAAGTGGCTATGCATAAGAAAATGCAATGAATCTGTTATTCTAAAGAGAAGGTGAAGAAAAAAAGTGGAAGGGAGAGGACCAAAGAGTTAATGATATGGGATAAGTATTATTCCTCAAGTGATGAGATATAGATTGAGACAGCATGCCCAGAAGCAAAATTTCATATGCTTTATCAATATAGGCATAAGTATTCCTAACAAAAATATTAATAAACAGAATTCAGTGACATAGAAAAATTATACACCATGACCAGGAAAGGTTTATTCCAGAAATGCAAGGCTAGTTTGATATTTGAAAATCAGTAATGTAATCCACCATATTACTAGGCTACAGAAGAAAAATCACATGATCATGTCAATTGATGCAGAAAAGGCATATTCTTGACAAAATTCAACACCTACCTATTCATGATAAAAACTCAGAAAAGTAGGCATAGAGGGCAACTTCTATATCTTCTTTTAATCTAAAAAAATGTAAAGCTATCATCATACTTAAAAGACTGAATGCTTTCATCCTAAGATCCTCAAGAAGGCAAGAATATCAGCTCTCACCACTCTTATTCAACATAAGGCTAGAAGTTCTAGCCAGTGCAGTGAGGCGCAAAAAAGAAATAAAAGGCAAACAGCTTTAAAAGGAAGAATAGAGGGCTTTGGATCAAGACGGCAAAGTAAGAGGACGTGGAGCTCACCTCCTCCCACAACCACAGCAAAAATACATCTAAATGTGGAACAATTCTCAATGAAAACTGGAATCTGGCAAAAGGACTCCTGTACAACCAACACTGTGAGAAAGATACACACATCATCAGGGAGGAAGGCAAGAAAAGCGACCAGGTTGGGACCTGTGTCTGGGGAAAGGGACTCAGAGGAAAAGGGATATTACACTGGCAGACACCACCTGCGGGAGTGAGCAGATGGAGCCACAGATTGGATACCCCAGTCCTAGGGTCCCATGAAGGGGAGATAAGGCCTCTTCACTGGTGGAAGGACCACTGGGACTAATAGAAAGGCTGTGGGAAACCTGGACTCCACTCCTGAGGCACATGCATGTGCAAGCTTGCCCCAGAGGCAGGGCAGAGAGAAGTCTGCTCCAGCAGCTGCCAGGTTTCCCATGACCCTGCCTCACCATGCAGCCCAGCCCAAGCCAAGCAAACACTCCAGCCCTGCTCACTTCATGTCACAGCACTACAATGGATCTGGGGCCTCCAAGACTGCGGAAATGACTTGACCATGGGATGGGGAGGCAACCTGGTCCCAGGGTGGAGCCTGGGTGGGCCAGCAGTGACCATTGTTGGTGTTTACTCAAAAAGTACCTAAGAAGAAGTCCAGATTTCTGACAGAAGCTGCTCCACCACAGTTCACGTCCTGATACACACTGAGAGGCCACACAGGCCCCGCCTGCCCTGCATAGCTATTCCACAAAAGGGCAGGGGCAGCAGAGGCTGGGAGCAGTGATCAGCTGTGAGGAAAAAAGGGGACTCGCACTGGAGGCTGCGTCTCAGAGGAGCCATGGGCACCTTCACAGGCAGCACACTGGACCTCTGTCCATATCCAACACAAGCCAAGAGCCCACCTAGGTCCACTTGTTTGAGGACCACCCCCACCCACCCTGGCTGGGGCAAGGTTCCCAGTACAGGGAGAGGGAAAAACACACACTTAAAGGGAACAGAGACAGGTGAGGCCCAACATTCAGGGCTTCTTCTCCAACAACTTGGGATCAGGCCCCACCTGCCAAGAGAGCAGTTATGGCCACTGAGCAGAAGGGTAGTTCCATTGCACACCTGGCACCAGCTCTAGCCCCTCCATCTCCAGCTCCTCCCCCTACGAAGGTGAGAGCTACCGGCATACCCTGAAGAAAGATATAACTTGCATCCATGTGAAATCCAGCTCTCTCACCAAAGGCACTGGGTGTACACAATCTGTAAGGGAAGCTCCCACACAGGATAACACCTTCAAGACTGTGAAAGGTAACTGTTTCACCTAAGTTCATAGAGATGAAGTTAAGCAAAATAAAAAGGTAGAGGAACCACTCTCAATTGGAAGAGTAAAGAGAAAACCTCTGAAAAAATAACTAATGAAACAAAAATAAACAATTTATCAGATAAAGAGTTCAAAGCATTGGTAATAAAAATGTTAACTGACTTAGGGGAGAGAATTGATATCCACAGAGAAGACTTTAACAAGGAACTAGAAAATACGAAAAAGGCTAATGAATGAATAATTCAAAAGCTGAAATAAAAAACACTAGAAGGAATGAATAGCAGACTAAGTGACACATCAGAATGCATAAGTGATCTGGAAGATAGAATGGTAATCACCAATCAGAGTAGTAAGAAGAAAAACAAATTAAAAAAAAAAGAAAACAACTTAAGAAATCTCTGAGATAACACTAAGCATACCAACATCCACATTACAGGGTCCGAGAAGGAGAAGAGACAAAGAAGGGGATGAAAAACATACTTGAAATTATCACTGAAAACTCTCCAAACCGAAAGAAGGATACAGATATCAAGGTAAATGAAGCACAGAGGGTCCCAAACAAGATGAATCCAAACAGATTCACACCAATACATATCACAATTAAAATGGCAAAAGTTAAAGACAGAATTCTAAAAGCAGCAAGAGAAAAACGAATGATCATATATAACGGAACCCCCATAAGGCTATTAGCTGATTTCTCTGCAGAAACTTTGCAGGCCAGAAGGGAGTGGCATGATATACTCAAAATACTGAAAGGGAAAAACCTGCAATGTAGGATACTCTATCCAGCAGGACTATCATTTAGACTAAGAGTCACAAACAACTTCTCAGACAAGAAAAACTGAAAGAGTTCATCAATACTAAATCTACCATAAAAGAAATGTTAAAGAGTATTCTCAAAGTAGAATCTATAGGAAAGGGAAAATCCCACTAGGAAAGGCAATTATACACTAAGGACTGAGAATCAACCACAGAACAAAGACTAAAAGACAAAAAATTGTAAAAGTAAACATAACTACAATAAAAGCAACCATAATTACAATAAACAGTTACTGGATAAGCATGAAGATGTAAAATATGACATCAAAAACGCAAAATGTGGGGGAAGAGAGTAAAAAATGTACATTGTTTAGAATACGTTTGAACTTAAATGACTACAAGTTTAAAACAAGTAGATATAGTTATCCATCAACATATATATGAACCCCACAGTAACCACAAATCAAACCCTGCAATAGGTACACAGAAACTAAAAAGGAACACAAGCATACTACTAAAGAAAATCAACAAACCACAAGGAAACCAAAAGAAAAGGAAAAATGAACAGAGAAGAACTACAAAAACAACTGGAAAACAAGTAATAAAATGGCAATAAGTACACGCCTACCAATAATTAACTTAAATATCAATGGACTAAATACTCCAATCAAAAGACATAAGGTGGCTATTGTATAAAAAACAAGACCCTTCTATATACTGCCTATGAGAGACTCACTTCAGAGCTAAAGATACACATAGACTGAAAGTAACGGGATGGAGAAAGATATTTCACGCAAACAGAAACAACAAGAAAGCAAGGGTAGCAATACTCATACAACAAAAGACTTTAAAACAAAGGCTATAACGAGATAAAGAGGGAGTTATATAATGATAAAGGGATCAATGAGAGGACATTACACTTGTTAACATACATGCACCCAATACAGGAGCACCTAAATATATAAAGTAAATATTAACAGACATAAAGGGAGAAATTGGCAATCATACAGTAACAGTAGGGAACTTTAACATTCCACTGACATCAGTGGCTAGATCATCCAGACAGAAAATCAAAGGCAACAGTGGTCTTAAATGACACATTAGACCAGTTGGACTTAATAGACATCTATGGGACATTCCATCCAAAAACAGCAGAATACACATTCTTTTCAAGTTCAAGATCTATCTTCAGGATAGATCGTGTCCTAGGCCACAAAATAAGTCTCAACAAATTTAAGAAGATAGAAAGCATATCAATCATTTTTTTCTGACCACACTGTATAAAATTAGCAATCGATTACAGAAATAAAATGGGAAAAGCACAAACACGTGGAGACTAAACAACAACATGCTACTAAAAAACCAATGGGTCAATGAAAAAATCAAAGAAGAAATTAGAAAATACCCTGAGACAAATGAAAATGGAAACACAACTTTTCAAAATCCATGGGATGCAGCAAAAGCATTTCAGAGGGAAGTTTATAGCAATACATGCCTACCCAAAAAAACAAGAAAAAAATCAAACAACCTTACCTACCATCTAAAGGAATGAGAAAAAGGAGAACAAACAAAGCCCAAAGTCAACAGACAAAAGGAAATAATAAAGATCAGAGAAGAAATAAATAAAACAGAGACCAAAAAAGAAAACAATACAAAATATCAATGAAACCAAGAGCTGGTTTTTTGAAAAGATGAACAAAACTGATAAACCCTTAGCTAGGTTCATCAAAGAGAAAACAGAGAGGATCCAAATAAGCAAAATAAGAAAGAAAAGAGGAAAAACAACTGGTACCACAGAGAAACTAAAATTTATAGAAAATACTATAGTTATATGTCCAACAAATTGGACAACCTAAAATAAATGTACAAATGTTCAGAAACATACAACCTGCCAAGACTGAATCAAGAAAAAAAAGACAATTTGAACAGACTGATCAGTAACAGTAAAATTGAATTTATAATTTTAAAAAACTACCCACAAACAAAAGTCCAGGACTGGATGGCTTCACAGAGGAATTCTACCAAACATATAAAGAAGAACTAACAACTATCCTTCTCAAGCTATTTCAAAAAACTGAAGAGGGCATAACACTTCCAAATTCATTCTACAAGCCCACCATTACCCTGACACCAAAACCAGACAAAGACACTTTAAAAACGGAAAAATTACGGGTCAATATCTCTGATGAATATCGATGCAAAATCCCTCAACAAAATATTAGCAAACCAAATCCAACAATATATAAAAAAGGATCATACACCATGATCAAATTGGATTTATTCCAGGGACACAGGATGGTTCAATATTCGCAAATTAATCAATGTGATGCATCACATGAACAAAAAGAAGGATAAAAATCACAAGATCATATCAATAATTCAGAAAAAGCATCTGATCAAAGTGGATATAGAAAGAACATATCTCAACATAATAAAGGCCATTTATGACAAGCCCACAAGTAAGAACATACTCAACAGTGAAAAGCTGAAAGCATTTCCTCTAAATTCAGCAACAAGACAGGAATGCCCACTCTCACCACTTCTATTTAACATAGTATCAAAAGTCCTAGCCTATACTTCAAAAAAAAGGAACAAAACTATATCCACGTGTACATGACAAGAACATCTATATCGAAAATAAGGAATCTAAAAACAAGAACAAAAAACCCCACAAAACCTTGAACTAGTAAGTGAGTTGAGCAAGGTTACAGGATGTAAGATAAACACAAACAAACCTATTGTATCTTTACATACTAGTGGTGAATCTGTGGAAATTGAAATTAAAAATACAATATCATTTACAGTACCTGAAAAAAAATGAAACAAGTAAGTATAAATCTAACAAAACATGTTCAGGACTTGTACAAAATGCTGACGAAAGAAATCAGAGAAGATCTAACAGAGACATACCATGTGTTCCTGGATTGGAAGGCCCAATATAGTAAAGATGCAAATTCTCCAAAACTGATACATGGTTTAACATAATTCTTATCAAAACCACAGAGAGAGTTTTTGTAGATACAGATAAGATTATGCTAAAATTTACATGAAAAAACTAAGGAGCTAGAAAAACTAAAGCAACTTTGAAATAGGCGAATAAAGTAGGAGGAATAACTGTAATCAATTTCAAGACTAACTATAAAACTATAGTAATCAATACTCTGTAGTATTAACCAATGGATAGACAAATAGTTCAGTAGCATTGACAAAGATGCAGAAGTAACTGGATGGAAGAAGGTAATCCATTTCAACAAATAGTGCTAAAAACTAACCTTGAGAAAAATCTCATACCTCATAAAAAAAGTAACTCAAAATGGATCATAAATGTAAAATGTAAATTTAAAACATAAAATTATAAAACTTTTAAAGAAAATCTTTGGGACCTAGAATTGGGTGAACAGTTCTTAGACACCAGAACTACAATACATAAAAGAAAAAAACGGATAAAATTGCCTTTATCAGCTACAGACGGCAAGAAAACATTTGCAAACCCCGTATCTGAAAAATTTCTCAAATCTAGGATACATAAAGAACTCTCAAAAATAACAGAATACAAACAATCCAACTTAAAAATAGGCAAAAAAAAACCCATGATGAACCATTTCACTGAATAGTATACGCAGGTAGCAAATAAGCATATGAAAAGATGTTTGATATCTCTAGCCATTAGGGAAACACAAATTAAAACCATGATGTTCAATGAGTACACATCTGTTAGAACAACTAACATAAAAATATTAAATATACCAAAAGCTGGTCAGGATGCAGAATAACTACACCCTTCGTAGGTGAAAATGTAAAATAATACAGCCACTCTGGAAAATAGTTTGGGATTTTCTTAAAAACTAAACATTAACTTACCATTATGACCCAGTAATCACACTTGGTGCTTATCTCAGAAAAGTGAAAACTTATGTCCACACAAAATCCTGTACACAACTTCTCACAGAAGCTTTGTTTGTAATAGCCCAAAACTGGTTAACAACAAAAGTGTCCTACAATAGCTGAATAGCAAAATAAACTGTGGTATATTCATACCATGGGTATAAGAATAAACTATCAATACACGCAACTTGGATGGATTTCTAGGGCATCATGGCGAGTGAAAAAAGCTAGTCTCAAAAGATCACATACTGTATGATTCCATTTATAAAACATTTCAGAAAAGATAAAACGATAGAAATGGAGAACACATTAGTATTTGCAGGGGTTAGGGATAGTGGGATGCCAGGGGTTGTGGTGAGGGGTTGATACACTACAGTTACATAAGATATTACCAGTGTGGGAAACTGGGCAGAGGGTACACAGAAACTCTCTGGACTATCTTTGCAATTTCCTTTCAATTTATAATTATTTCCAAATAAAAGTTTTTTTTTTTTTTTTAAATCTTCAAGTCTTTGGGAGGCATTCCTCCCAAAGGAGGAACACTGTAATAACCCCAAATTGATAGAAGATGGGTGGGTTTCCCCATACTGTCTAAACAGCTCAATATAAAAGTAACCATCAAGTAGATTCAGTTAGTTCTACCATACAAGCTTCTAGGTTTTAATATAAAGGTCAGAAACAAGATAAAATGAGCAGCCAATTCTTCTAAAGGAGTTATAAAATTAGAAAGAGCTTCTGTTTTTACAAAAGACAACATGATTATCATAAATAGTGATTATCATATCTCTGCGATGCACCAAACCAAAGAATTATTTTTCTCTCCCCAGTTGTAAGCCAACTGCCATACTTACAGTACTGCCAACTTTGTGGAGGTTTGCATATTTCTTTCTCTGAGCCCCTGCTACTACGCTTAAAATTGCCAAGAAGGAAGGAAGACTTAGTAACCATAAGAGGCTGAATAAACATTTGCCTCTGACAGTTCTCTAGCATAAATTATATAATCACTCAGTATTCAGTGATTCTGATTCAATGTCACTGAAGAGAGCAGGTGATCATCATGCACATTTTGGGAAAATCAATTGTGGATCACCTGGAAACGTTTCAAAGTCACTTCTTAAATGCAATTATATACATCATTATAGCTAAAATGCACCCAGTCACAAATAAGCCTTGTTAAAATGAAATTCTGCAAAAGGTCACTTTCCTAGGTTTTTGTTTTGTTTTCACATTGGGCACTATAATCTTGACTTCTAACAGGTAAGTTTTACCCACTTCAAATCTGTTATGAGGATATCTTTAGTGGTTTTATTTTTAACACAGGACTTAATATTAAAGATTTGTGGAGATTAACTAAATCTATACTTTGTACTATATCAGTTTTTATCTTCCTCCTTACAAAGCTGTTGTTAAGAACCCTTGACCACTACGGCTAAGGGGACAGTCTGACTCATCCTCTGTACCTTCTAGGCAGTTCCTCAAATTCGGTGTTAGAGCAGTTTTGATTCTTTATGCTTTTCTCAAAATAAAGTCTTTGCCAATCAAATTCTGTACTATTCAGAGTATCATCTATTTCTGTGCAAGAAGACATTCCCAAACCTAGTGGCTAAAAGCAACAACTTTTTATTCCCTCTCATGGTTCTGAGGTTTGACTGGGCTTGGCCAGGATTTCACACATCAGGTCTCAATGCAGCTGCAGTCAAGGTTCAGCTGCAGCCATAGGAAGGTCTGAATGGGCTAGACATCCAAGATGGCACAGTCACAGGACTGGCTGTTGATCTGGGAACTCAGCTGAGGCTATCAACCAGATCGCCTACCTGGTTGTGACCTCTCCAGGTGGGCTGGGCTTCCTATGGTATAGCAACTGCATTCTGAGAGGGAGTTTCCAAGACTGAGCATTCCAAGAGGCTTAGTTGGACTCTGAAAGGCAAGGCTTTTTGTGACATAGCCTCAGAAGTTCCAGAACATTACTTATGTCACATTTAATTGGTCATGTCATTAAGGTAAGCCCAGTTTCAAGAAGAAGGGTATTAAACTCCAACTAATCATGGAGGAAAGACAAAGTCATACCAAAGAATATGCAAAATGGGAGATACTATGGAGTTCATTTTGGGAAAATATAATCTACCACATATGGAAAGTTTTGTTTTTCTCCAATATGCTACTATAAAATACCAGTTGCCTACTTTACCAGTTAACACAGAAATGACAGCATGGTGCGGTAGCTCTTAGTGTCCCTAAGTGTTCTGTGTCTTTTTTCTTTTGTTACCTTTCCTAACAGGAGTAGCATTATTAAAGCTACAGAAACATGGAAGTGGTTAAGTATCAGAAACTCTGTAGTGGAGAAGACTTTTCTGTATAGAGCTGTTCTGTCCAATATCACAACCACATGTGGCTAATGAACACTTAGAGTGTGGCTAATCCAGATGTACTATAAATATAAAATACATACCAGATTTCAAGGATTTAGTACTAAAAAGGAATGTAAACTATCTCACTGATAATGTTCATGTTGATTATATGTTGAAATGATATTTGGCATATCCTGAACTAAAAATACATTATTCAAATTAATTTCACCTGTTTCTTTTACTTACGTGGCTACTAGAAAGTTTTCAATTATATTGGATTCACCTATTATTCTAGTTTGCATAATATTTCCATTGAAAGCACTGGCTCAGAAATTAAACTAAATCATATTTTCCATTGTGTAGCACCACAGCAGTTCATGGTGTTTACACCATTAAATGATTTTCAGTCATTTTAATTACTTCATGCTAAATCCTATGTGAGATACACAAGCACATTCAAAATCAGTATTTTGGTATTTCTATGAAGCTGGTTTCCTTTCCTGAGATTTATACACGGTTCATATTTAATATACCTACATGTTTAGTATATAACGGCAGCAATTCGTCTCACATAAGATTTCAAAGTTGCTCACATAGTATCTATATGACCCCTGATTAAGATCATGTATTAATTTTCTATTGCTGCTGTAACAAATTACCTCAAATTTAGTGACTTAACATCAACTTATTACCTTACAGTTATATAAGTCAGAAGTATGAAACTGGACTAAAATCAAGGTGTCAACAAGGCCATGTTCCTTTCAGGAGGCTCTAGCGGAGAATCTGCTTACTTGACCATTTGGGTTATTGGAAGAGGCAGTTCCTTGCAATTGTAGGACTGAGATCCCTGTTTTTTGCTAGATGTCAGCTAAGGGCTATTTCCAGGTTTAGAAGCCACCCTTGGTTCATGTTCCCCTTCCTCCAACTTTAAAGCCAGTGTTGGGCTGCACCCCACAGGCCTATAAGCCCTGTGCTTTCCCAGCTTCAAGAAAGAAGGAAGAGCCGGGAGTCAGCAACAGAGTCATCAACAGTTTAATGGATGGGTGAGCTTACCCATCTGAAACAAGGTCCTGGAGCGACACCCCACTGTGTGCGGTGCAGGACACGGCAGCAGTCTTCACTCCCAGGGGAAGGGGAGATTCCCAGTTATAGGAGAATTGATGTCAGATGGGCTCATTACCAGCAGAGAAGCACATGCCTCACCGCCCCTTTGATAAGAACCATCACTAGCTGGGGTCTGGAAGTATGTTAAACTAGAGTTTATTTCACCTGGAAGGTCAGTCATGTGGGTTAGATATACGTGAAACAGGCACTGGTCAGGCAGGGGATGTACAGAGAGCAAGAGAACAGCCATCGTGAGTGGCCTGGCCATATACTCCACCCTTACATACCCTGCACAACCCTTACAATCTTGGCCGGCTCCTCTTCCACAATATCCCTGGGGTCAGGTATGTAGAGGGACACTGCAACCATATACCACAAATACAATACAGACAGGCCATCCCTGATTTTCACAAACCCCGAGCCACCCCCAAGGAGGGGCAGGCCCTGGCCTAGTCATGACTCAGCAGTCACAGTACAGGTCTGCCACCCCATGTTATGTTGAGTGACATTAGGGGTGAATCCATTAGGTCTTTCCAAACAAAAAAGTTAGTCCCATTAGTTGGACTTGTGTGTCCAGAAGCCAGCCTATTCTACTCCACACAGCATAGCCCAGGGGGCTCATGGGCAGGCAGTTGTACAGTACCATTTACCAATGGGGGGTGCTTCTGACATATTAGCATATGGGACTGGAAGATGGTGACTCCCCACCCCCCCCCCGGCTCATATGGTACCAGAAGATGGTGATTCTTTCCCCCATTGTCAGTAGTCCCCACCTAGTCACATTAGCTGGGTTGATTTCTCATGGAAGTTCAGAGGAGGTGAGCACAGCATCTCGCTGCAGACCCAGCAATTAGACTCACTTGAGGCTTGTGAGGTCAGTGTTGCAGCTCATTCCTCAAACAGATTTCCTCCCTCATCGGGAGGAAACGCAAGACAACTAACAGGTACTACACAGGGGAGATCATGACAGTTAAGCAAAATACAAGCGGTAACCGCATTCAGAGATAATACCACACCCGCCTGTGGTTTCTGTCCTGGTCTGCAGTGCAGTTTCAGAAAACTCAAGTTTTCTGTAATACAAGAACATGTCCAAAATCACATATACAATGGCCACCTAGTTTTACCTTGGATGTCCGAACTACAGCTACTCCATTTTGACTTTCAAATGCATTCCCTTCATTAATGGCCAAAGCATATGTACAATGCATTTCTGAAAGGCCACAAAACAGGCTGCTCTGGTCAGTAAAGTTTAAGTTAAACCATGTATAAGCCAGAATGACTTCCCCATACCTCAGTATATGCAGATTTTCCCATCATTTCCCCTTTTGACTGCAAATCGTTCAACAGAAAAGCACTGATGATCAAAATATCCATCCATCAATTCTGCGGTGCTGGCTCCTACCCCAGGTTCAGATCATGTCCCTCATGATCCATAGTCCAAGCTAGGCCTCCTTTATATTTGCCTAGTCATTCACATTGGGGGAAAACTACTCAGATCTTGTGAATATGCTGAGAGGTATATTAATGGGGAAACACTTTATAGGCTATACATTTTATCACTTATACCCAATTGTCATACAAGCATAGTACATGTGCTTTTAGCAGCAAACTTAAAGCAAGCAGTGTGACATTTCATAAGTCATTATACTCTGTGACCATTTCACTAGATAATTTTCTTTCTATCCAGAATATGAGGGCAGAAGTATGACTAACACAGTAACTTTCATAAATACAGACCTCAATTAATAGAACTAGAATTTAACATCCACTGAAACATAATATTGTTCTCTCTAAAATTACCCTCATCTCCACCAAACAAGTCAAATCAAGACTAATTTGTTTGCAAAACAAGTCTGGTCAATTGACCATACAGGCTCCTCCAAACTGACTGTGGTAGAACTCAGGAGTGTCAGACTGAATTCTCAAAAGGCCTCTCAAGGACGGGAAAGCCATGCCAAAGGCCTGCTATCAGGCTCCACCCCAGTGGATTTCTCTCTTCCAGAGGTCCCCAAAATATCAAGATTCCTGCACATAACAGGAGACAGTCTTTCCCATTCACCTGCTAAGGCTGCTCAGAGCCCAAGAGTCTCCAATTTCTGGAGGAACCAGGAAGAGAGAAAAGAAAAAAATGCTTCAATTCTACCCACAGGTGCAGTTTACCGAATTGCTGTGTGTCATAACTAACTTGTGCAGAAGGGTTTCCCTCTACATGGAAAACACAGATCAAAACCAGTGACATTCCGGACAAACCCCATAAACATTATTACCATATCCACCAGTTCACTCAGTAACCAATCCTTTTGTTCACTTTTTACGAAGCCATCAGGTTTTCCATTAGGATTCTTTAATTTCTTACCCCGTTCAGTGGTAATTTATCAGAGACCTATACTTCTCAAAAAGTCCTTCCTATGAATCTTCTTGAAGATGAAGCATTTTTGCAAAAAAGCATCAGAATAAAACAATAACTGTCTATAAATGACAAAAACTTTAAAAGGCACAGTTAAACACCTGATCACAATGTAATCAATAAAGAAACTTGGTTACAAGAATTATGACTGATTATAATCTTAACCCTTGAAAACCTTCATCTCTGGCAAAAACCAAGAAGCAAGTAATTGTGCATTTCCTGATGGGAAAACAATGCTTTAGTCTCCCTCTCTTAAGCAGGTAGAGGTAGATAAACTTAGACCCTCCCAGCAATTAATGTTCCAATATTTTATCCTATTTGAAATGGCCCATGAATTCTCTTCTTTCAACTTTAGTTTCAAGTTACCAAAATATGGAGGGACTACTTTAGACAGACATTCCCAAAACATAATTATTTCTATAGAGTTTACCTAAAAGCTCTTTTTTCTCCTATACTTCTAGAGATCATGGAAGATTAAAGTCCAGAGAGGCCAGGTAGATCATTTACATCTCAAAAGCACAATTCCTTTAGAAAGCTAGCTTAACCAATTACAGAAGGCTCATTTTGATACAACAGCAGAGCCGTTAGAGGCCACTGTTCTCCAGATCTCTTGGCAGCCCCATTAATCAAGGACAGCCACCACAAGGCCCCCCATTAGATAGCCACCCCAGATTTCCCTGCAACTTTGAGGATTACTCCTGCAACTTTGGAGCCCCACATGTTAGTGGAGGCCCCTGTAACTTTCCATTCCCCGTCCTGTACTTCCCCACGTCTTGGTGCTCACAGGATTTTCCTCAGTCTCCTATCTGACTGCCAATTGTTGGGCTGCACCCAACAGGCCTACAAGCCCTGTACTTGCCCAGCTTCAAGACCAAAGAAAGAGCCTGGAGTCAGCAACAGAGACATCAATAGTTTAATGGATAGGGGAGCTTACCTGTGTGAAGCAAGGTCCTGGAGGACACCCCACCATGTGCAGCAGACGGCCAGCAAAACATGGCGTCAGTCTTCACTGCGGGAGGGTGGGGGGAAGGGCGGATTGCCAGTTATAGGGGAATTGACATCAGGTGGGCTCATTAATTACCAGGGAAAGCAGCAGACAGTCACGCCCCTCACCACCACTTTGATAAGAACAATCACCAGCTGGGGCCTGGAATAAGTATGTAGGAAGGTCAGTCAGGTGGGTAAGATATAGGTGAAGCAGGCACTGGTCGCAAAGGGGATGTACAGAGAGCAAGAACAGCCATCTTGAGTGGCCTGACCATACAGCCAGCAATGGCAAACTGACTCTCATGCTTTGAATCTCTCCTTTTTCCATCACATCTTTCTCTGATCCAGCCAAGGAAGGTTCTCTGGGTTTAAAAACTTAATTGATTAGATTGAGCCCACCCATTTAATCCAGGAAAATCACAAATCCCTGTACTGAATCACATCTGCAAAATCCCTTGTACGGTGTAAAGTATGCATGAGTTCCAAGGATGAGCACAGACGTCCGTTGGGGGCCATTATTCTGCCTACCATACATAGGAAACAACTTTTTACAGGGAGATAAAAATGCTTACAGATATATCCTTGCCATATGTAAAAGAAAGAAAAGTATTTTGCAAATGAGGTACCATGCCCTCACACTGAATCATATTCATAACCTAAATCCACTAGGACAACTAGAGATTTACTTCAAGTTTATAGGAGTATCAAACTAAAATACTTAAAAGCTACTCTGGGACATAAAAGCAAACAATTCTGGAGTAATAAACTTTTGTCAGTCAAAAACCTTAGTTGAGTTTCTCATATACAAACTGTGATAGTTATCTCTAAAGAAAACATAAGCAAATCTAGTTTCAATTTATCTCCCAGAAGAAAACAAGCAAATAAATTCATGTCAAAATTCAATAAGCTCTTTCATCATGGTTACAAGACTTTAAAACATATTAAAATTTCTGATTTTAAAAAAAGGACCCAAATAGGGTGGGGCAAGTTGTAGATCACTAACAGTCTTCTCCAGTTAATTATTAAGTGTAGTCAATAGCCAAGCAAATCAACTACACAAGTTGCTCATCTGTGTCTGACCCTGCTAAACCTACTTTAGCACAGAAATAAAGCTACAAGCTGGCCTTTGATCCTAAACTTACAATGGTATGATAACTTTTTATTCAGAGCCTGCCTACAAATTCATTAAGAAATATTGAATATGTTTCAACAATAAAAGGTTCTAGTACAAATTCCAATGTGGCAGGGTATGGCGGGACACAGAAGGTGGGGTGGGAATCCAAGCAATTCTCAGAACACCAGCTGGCTGTCCTACAATTCAACTCAGTTCTGACACTATTTACCTCGAGACAGCACCAGATTCCACAGGTAAGGGTTCAGTCCTACAAAACTGCCTCCCCCATGTCACCCCACTTCAAATGCCAGTCACAAGTTCAGATTGTTACCTATACTTCTGACCAACTGGCTATAAATCACAGGTTCCCACTACCCTGTCCTCAGGTTCAATTAATTTGCTAGAGCCACTCACAGACTCAGAGAAACTATTACCTACTAGACTACCAGTTTATTATAAAAGGTTTAACTCAAGAACAGCCATATGGAAAAGGTGCACAGGGCAAGGTATGTGGGAAAAGCTTCCATGCCCCTCCAGGTTCGCCACTATTCCTGACTCCCCACATCCACATCAATCCAGAAGCTCTCTGAACCCTGTCCTTTTAGGTTTTTATGGAGGCTTCATTACATAGGCATCACTGAATACATCATTGACCACTGGTGACTGAACTCAACCTCCAGCGCCTCTCCCTTCCCTGGGGTTCTGGAAGGTGGGACTGAAAGTTCCAATCCTCTAATTAGATGGTTGGTTCTCCTGGCAACTAGGCCCCATCCTTAGGTCCAAGCGTTACCTCAAACATAACAAAAGACATCTTTACTACTCTCATCACTTAGAAAATTCCAAGGTGAATGACTAACGTGCACCACAAATACTAGAAATCATCACTGTCTCTGCTGGAAAGCAAAAGATGAAAACAAAAGACTCTCAGCCTTCAGGCTGTCTGGCCTAGAGGATATAACCTTTAGGGGCTTTCACCTGTTACTGTTCTCGGCACAGACTGTCTTGCCACTTTAGGATAGCCTCTATTAATTTCTAGTTATTTTTATTTTACACAAATTACCTTTTTCTCTTCCTGTGTTCTGGTTCTATCCAGCTAGTCCCCCTTCCCCTTTTTAAAAATAATTATAGCTGCCTACCTTTGTTATTTTAGCTTTTCTTATTAATTCAGTAATCATGTGTTCATGTAGCCTGCATCTCTGTAGGGCTCTCTCGATTAACTTTTACTTTTAAGAGAAATTAGAACATTAGATCACAAATAAGAGATCCGTGAAAAGGTTCATTCCCTCAAAAGAGGAATCTAGATGCCTCCTTTTCCCCGATGAGCACTGCATAAGCTCCTTTTAAATCCCAAAGTGATCATTATTAGCACGATTTAGCTTGTTAAGAAAGACTCAGAGTAATTATTTAATAATCAGTCCTCGAAGGAACTCAGGAACCTTTAGGAGAGGAATAAGATTAGACCCCAAATCAGCTGAAACAATAGTATTTTACCACCTTATTTCCAAAACAATTGATAGACTAGATACCTGCCCACTATCTAGTCCTTAAAACAGGCACAGAAAAGAAAGCAAGGAAGAAAAAACCAATTTTTGCCCATTTAACCAGACCCCCCCCCCACCATTTATTATTTCTCTCATCTCCCTAATTGTTGAATTCTTGGTTCCTATATCCCAGCTTCAAAATCTGTCTCCAGTCTCCTTGATTTTGATAATTCCTTTGTATGTTCTTAGATTTCAACCTCATGTTCTTTTTTAAAAAACTTTTACTGGAGTAGAGTTGATTTACAATGTTGTGTTTGTTTCAGGTGTACAGCAAAGTGACTCAGTTATACATATACATATACCCATTCTTTTTTAGATTCTCGATATCATGTTCTAATCTGAGTTTGGTTCATCTCTCTGATTTTGGCATATCTAATATTGTACAAACCTGTACTGGATACTATTTACTTATCTTCCTCCTCTTACTTCTTCATTAACTGAGGCTGTAAAATTCAGATCTATAAACTAAAACACAGGGTCTCCAACATAATCAACCACTCAAAAATCGGCCACCACTATGGTGTAATTGACAAATTTAAGAATATAAAAATGTAAAGCGTCTAATACAGTGTACCTGATCCAATAATGGATCAGTTCTAATATGCAGTCCATGAAGGAAGGAAAGGACAAATGAATGAACAAAGAAATGGAGAAAAGGAAATAGATGTGGAAGTTGCCTGTACATTTTTAGAATTTTAATTCTAACCTGTCTCTAGTATTTGAATAGTCATTTGCATATACATCATCCTAACTGCTTCAGCCCAACATCATGAGAAATAAGGCTGAAATTAATTTCAAAATGGATTTTCAAGAGAGAGGTGGAGGCCTTATATGCAAGAAAAACCCCATAACATCTCTTTGTTTTCTTCATTGGATCCTTATAATTCCCCAAGACTGGGAACGCATTAAACCCAAGACATACAAGTGAAATTGGTCTCTGAATGACAAAAGCCAATCCATTTGCTTTTTATTCACTCAACAAATATATAATGAGAACCAACAATACGCTTTCACATAAAACACCAAAAGAAAATATTGGGCAAGTGAGGTCTACAAATACCAATTGGTCCTTTCATGCAGGCCAGGCCTGACTCATTTACTCTAGCAATGCCATCTCTCCTTCAGCCCTCTAACATCCCCCTATAGTAAAATACCAACCTGAGTGTTATCTTCAATAATAATTCTACATCACCTGAAGTTCCTTTCTCTTCAACAACACATCCAAAGTTAACACTGACATGATTTCAACCCACCCCCAGGAAAAATTCATGTCTGCTGATTCTTAGTACTAAAGCATGATGGCCACCCATCTCCAACTCTATTTTCACCAATTATAGAGAAACCACCATTTAAAAATAACTGATTTCCCTCTAAGATCCTTCCTTTTTCAGAGAGTCTCATTGTTCCACCCCATCTACATGAAGAATTTCTTAACTATATTGTACATCAGAGAAGATGGACTAGACCTAACCAATCCTGGAGGCATAACAAAATCAGCAGAAATATCTTAGAAAAATATACTTCTAAGTTTTAAAATACAAAAGTTAAACTTTCTCTGATTCTGAATGTTCCCTGGAGTATATTTTTTCAATGAATAAAAATCCTGTTTCAAACCATAGCGAGAGGTAGATTCAAGTGAAGAGACTGTGATGAGAAAATTTTGTTGCTGAATATTCACATCGATTTTTAGAAGAGACCTATACTTTGCAAAATAAAACCTTTTATTACAACAGGCAGTCTATTATATAAATTTAGTAGATGCTTGAAATCCATTCCATTTAATATCGGAGAAGCTTTTTCTCCATTACTTGCTATATACAATATGTAATAATTTTATTCATTCTTTCATTCAAAACTACAATTTAGCCTTTTCTAAAATGCCAGGCATTGTGCCTAGGACTGGGGATAAAACAGTAAATAAAACAGACTTGATCTGCCATCATAGAACATAAAGTGAGTAAAGGATACTAACTACAATGGATTTGAAACGTAAAGATTGATACTGATTCCACAGAGGAGACTAGGAAAGACTAGTACTAGGTATATGGCCATGAGCCTCCCAAAGATGCCCATATCCAAATTCCCAGAACCTGTGACTGTTACATTACATAGCAAAAGGAACTTTTGCACAAGTAATTAAGGTGGGATGATTATCCTGAATAATATTGGTGGGCCGTATCTAATCACATGAGTCCTAAAAAGTGGAAAACTTTTCCTGACTGTGGTCAGAAAAAGAGATGTGAGGACAGAAGCAAGGTTAGAACAATGTGACACTGCTGTCTTTGAAGATGGAGGAAGAAGGCATTGAGCCAGGGAATGTGGGTGATCTCCAGAAACTGGAAAAGGCAAAGAAATGGATTCCTCCCTACAGTCTCCAGAAAAGAATGCAGCCCTACTGACACTTTCATTTCCAACCCATTGACACCTGTGTCAGACTCTTGGCTTACACAGTTGTAAAATAATTATTGTGTTGTTTTTAAACCACTAAGTTTGTGATAATTTGTTACAGCAGCCATAGAAAACATATATATATTTAAACTAATATATATGTATATTTAGAATGAAAATATTAGAGCAAACATATATGATCATATGGTTAGGTGGTTGTCTGTTTTATTTTTTATAGACCCATCTGGACTCACATCCTGCTAATTTCTTACTAACGTGACAAGACATTGAACTTATTGAACCTAGAGCTTCAGTCAAAAAATGATCGAGACTTGCTGATCTGTTTAAGGAAGTAAAGTTATTTAGACTCAAACTGGTCATATGAATTGAGCCTGAGAACAACATAAACTGCGTTTATTCCCCACTACTGAACTGCTCTGGACTCAGTAAACTTGCAAAATTTGAAGCCTTGAAGTCACATTCACATAAAAGATCCACAGATCCTGATGAGAGTTAATTGTGCTTTAACTTCTCCTGGTTATCTTTACTGCATCTGAATTATAGTTAAGCATTTACTTGATCAACATAGGTTAATAACAAAAGCTCCAAACTAATGTGAAAAGCAAATCAGGCCCACCAAATGAGACACAACATTCCTTAAACTAGGAAGTTGAGGACTTAGGTATGAGAGTTGTCCTAAAATTTTTGAGCAAACTGAGAAAGTTTTGAGTTCAGCTAGTTTCAGGGAAGTACATTCCCTTCCGTTAAAGCTGAAGAAACAGTTATAGAGAAGCATTATTGGTGATAGAAACCTAGAGGAAAAAGAAACCTGGAAATGTGTTCTGATAATACACCCACCCCACAGTTTTTCCAGATTGGTTCCTGCTTTTTAATTCCAATATTCATTGGCTTGGTCAGATAGTCACATTAAGCCTAAAATTCTGCACTTTTATATAAAAAGGAACTATTATACCGCTTTTTGAGTGCTTTTCATAATGATATAAATGCATATTTTTGTTTATTAATAGGTTGTACTTATCAATAAAATGTTAATATATAAATGGGTTTCTGATCCTGTGAACCACCGCTGTATAACTTAACTCCTGCTCTCATCTCTCCACCAACATGAGGGCAGGTCACCAGACATTACCCACACACATGGTAAGTCTTTCATTCCCTGAAGAAAAATGCCTTCCTCAACAAGTGCTTAACATTATGCCTTGGGAAAAAGCAATATATAAATATTCTTAGATCACCCACAGAACAAGTTTTCTCACCTCTGTGCTCGCTCTTTCTTGTATTCCTGTTCTCACTATTAACCTTCCCTACATTTTCTCCACAGTTATCATATAAATAAATAATTACAAATTAATTGCTTCAGGCACATTGCCATTTTAATTTTAAAAACTGAGAAGAAGCAAGTGCTAATTCAATTTACCTGTATCCAAATAGTAATTACTGAGCACCTGCTACCTGAAAGGCTCAGTGGCAGGGCCAGGGACACAGCCCTCGCTCTCCTAGAGCTTCTGACCAGTGGAGAAGGCAACACAGGAATTCCACCAGGAATGAGAGTCATAAAGGGGAAAGTGCCACGAGGGAGAGATATTTCAGGGGATGTCTGTACTCCTTTGCCGGAAGGAGAGAAGAGGAAACATGGGGGAGAGAGGAAGGAAGAAGAAAGTCTCCATCACGCATGAAGAGTAGTGCAATCTAATCAATTAAATAAGTGAGAAATATTTGAATTCCTACAATTAAGTCTACCCTTAAAAAATTAAAATAATTATCTGGACAAGCTAAAAAAAAGCTACTTACCTTTGATCTCAATTATTTGGATATTACAGCTGGAAGAGTCTTTCCACTTCACTCTTCTAACACAGAACTTACCTTTTATCAACCAAAATATCTAACAGAAGGATTAGTAACATAAATAAGTTTTGTATACTTGACAAATGGGCCTTGAAACTGACCATCAGATTAAAACCTCATTGAGAAAAAAAGCAGTAAATGTACAAAAGTGCATACATATTTTCAGTGCCTCACTTAGCATATTTGATACCCAGATAATTTTTAAATGCCCCCGTCCTCTATATGACAAAATTACTTTTCAGTGATAATCATTATTTTCCTGATTTGTTCTTTAAAGCAACTGACAATTTTCAGAAGGAAAACAAATTTCAAAGTTACTATTCAAATTGAATGAAATAGTTCATGTATGAAATTTACATTTACCTAACAAAAATATTAACCCCTGCAATTCACACTGTTTCATTGTTATAATTTTAAAATTTAAATTCCAAGTGATCACATGAAATAACAGAATTAAAGTAACTCTAGTTCTCTGTCTTTACAATCACTGTCATCATTGTTTATTCTGAATCTGCTGTTTAAATCCATAAAGAATATAATGTTTATCAAAGGTTAGTCATAAAAATGTGTTAATTTGAATCATACATACACATATATTATTAAAACTCAACAATAACTACAGCAATTATTTAGGATTTAGAGAAAAAACGAATTTATGAAAAACATTATCACTGACTTTGAGAATTGCTGGTGCAGACCAACTTTTAGTTGGCTTTATTATTTTTTATAAATTTCTAGAGGCAATGCATCTTCTTAATGATTGCACCCAGGGCAGAATGTGCCCATCACTTCACCCTTTGTATGAACAGTTTTTAACCCAAAGTTGAAGAAAGCCATAAAATCACCATTATTTTTATATGGTATATGTTTACTACATACAAGAGCAACTTCAGCGTCCTGCCACTGGGCAAAAGGAAGCACGCTCAGAAAGGAGCCCTGTGTTTGGCTTTTAATGCTCCGCTATCACAGTTTTGAAAGTCTTAACAATTTTACCTTTCAATTTGTGTAGATAAGTGAAGTCTGATGGGGCAATAAAGCATACGCCCTAGACTTAACATGCAGTCCTGCCTCCCAGTGCCTTCAAGGGACAGGTCCTCAGCCACCTGCTCCGCAGCCCAGCAATTGCTGCCACCCTCCACTCCTGGTGGGGCCCTTGGTACAAGGCAGGATGGCTGGGGGTTATGGAGTAAGGCTAAAGAAATCTGTGAGGGTCTATGTGCTCCCAAAAGTCCAAAAGTATCCCTATACCCTAGAGAACCAAAAACCAAACATTAAATAGCAAATAAAAATAACCTTTCTTGGGTCAATAAAGACTGTAAAAAAAAAAGGAAAAAACTTTCTTTTTTTCCCGGCTTTTGAACAGGCCTTACATGTTCATTTTGCACTGGGCACTGGGCTCCACAATTACGTGGCCATCCCTGCCTATGTTTGTGGGTGAGTGTGTGCAGGTGCATCTGTTATGTTTGTATTTAAAAGAATAGCATAACTTTCTCTATATTAATAAAGTAAATTTATCTACAATTTATAGATAAAATAAACTTATGTATAACTTTACCATATTTTATCTATAAAATGAAACTACTAATTTCAATAGTTTACAGATCAGGGGAGAAGGAATTCCAACAGAATATTACCTTCTGAGTTTCTTGTAACTCATGAATTCTCTTTAAAATTCTTTAAAAATATATTATATGCTAAAGATTGTGATATTCCAGCTTCAGAAGCAGGACATGACATTACGAATATGGCCCTCTTATTAACAAAATCTGCTTTACAACTGTGATTTCTTGACAGGCAAGAGATTTTTGGTCAGAAGCCAAAGTCATCAAATATTAAGAGTGTGGAGATACATCAAATGTGTTGAAGAAGCCTAAAACTCACTAATTTTAGCACATTTGAATTATTCACATAAATTACTTATACTGAAAAATCCTAAATCTTCAATCTCACACCTAAAAAATAGTATGCTTTGTAACTAATCATTTTCAAAATATACCCTCATAACTCTTGAATTATTCCATTTATAATAAAGCAGATGAACAAAATATTCCCATTATAAATTTTTTTTTTACCTCTGTTATTTAAGGAGTCAATATTCATGATCAATATATAACTGACAATGTCTTCCTTATTTTAAAAATACAACTAAGTTTTGAATGTAAGAGTAGTCATAGATACTCCATAGATGGATGTAGATATATATACAAAAAGAATATATCATAAATATATATATATATATGAAATTATATCAAAAGGACCTTGAAACAAATACTTTTGCATTTGTCTAAATTTAGACAGTTTCTAACATTCCTGAGAGATGGCTAAAATTGCAAAAAATCTATGACATTATCACATTTGAAAAAGGTTGAGAGCGATCCAAATTACACCTTCAAAAATGGCCCTCGATCCCTACAGCATTGACTTTATCCCAATACCATCTAAATTCTAACCTTGTTATTCACCAACATAATCCGGAGCAACCTGCCCTTTTCTTTGTCTACTTTTTATCCTTTAAACTGGTGTGCAACTCCAGTTTCCTTTCTCCAATCGTGACTGCCTTCTTCAACTAGTATTTAGATACTGTCTCAAGCAAAACGATCATGTATAAATAACCTTCTGGTTGAATTCCATCCCTAGAAACTCCTGTCTCCTTGCTGCACTCTGAGAGCAACCTGCGCAGAATGCACCCAAAAGGCCAATCCACGTAAAATCAGGTACTCATTTGCAATTTATCAGATTTTGTACACCGAAAGAACCTCAGCATATACCCAATGGATGGGGTGGGGGAAAACCAGTTACCTACATTGTTCATGTACTCTGAAAGCAGGTCCTGGAGAGCCTGGCGAATGGCATTGCATTCTGCGATAATTCGCTCCCGATGGAAATCCCTCGTGCATGAAGAGTCAGCCAACAGAGCAGCCCCACTGATAATGGCTTCGAGGCGTTTCTCTAGGGATGGTCTTGTTTCCTCCTCAGTCACTGTGAGTGGATCCAAGACAATTAAATTCTAAAGGAAAAACACATTTAGATGGTTAGAACTCCATGATATTCTATTTTTAGGAAAAAATAATTAGTATTTTGTTTTCACATTTGGAATTCATATGTGATGATAAAGACAACTGTGCTTTTACTGCCTCACCCAGTTCATGTATCATTCTATAAAGCAATTATTATTCAGGGCAGTGACAAAAATTGTGAAATTATGAGCATTGATTCTAGTGTCAGCCAAATCTGTATTCAAATCTTGCCCTTCCCATTCACTAATGGTGTGAGCTCACTCAGGTGTCTTATGTACTGTAAGCCTCACCTTCCTGATGTGTAAAACTGGAATATTAACATTGTTTATCTCATAAAACTGCTGTAAGAATGATATGAATGCTTAATACAGTGTCTGGCACATATTAACAGTTCTTTACAATTTTCATTTAGCACTTCATTGTTTACAAAATATTTTCACATATATTATCTCATCTTGACAACACTATAAAGAGGTGGGCAGTAAAGATATTGTTAACCACACATTTCAATTGATGGTGAGTGAGGCTGAGACTGTCTTGCCCAAGGTCATTAAGCTATTAAATGGTGAAGCTCAAACAAGTATTAAGGTCTTATAATACCTAATTCAATACTGTTTTCATTATGCCTCACTGTAAGTCATACAATCTAATTAACCTTAATACTAACATATCAAATAGAATTCTAAATTTTAATTATTCATTTTAAAAGTAAAATTCCATCTTCCTGTTGATTATAACTTCCAGCCATTTCCCACCATTGAAATCTGACATGGTAGTTTTAAGGTTTCCTTTAGATATGTCTTCAGGCAACAGAAGTCAAGATAATCTACAGACTTTGAAGAAAAGGTGGAGAATATGAGGCTCTAAGGATCCTTTCTTAAAATACAGTAAGAGAGGAAGCCTTTCAAGGTTTGAGCATAATGTCATAATTGGAGAACTAGTTAGTATCAAATGAAAGCTCTCTGTAGAACCTTTAACATAAAATGAAATCATATAGTGATCTTCAGAATGTGTGTGCATGTGTGAGTCTTTACACACAAATATACACACTGAAAATCATTGATTTTCAGAGTGTACAATCATATATATTTACATATATAGAGAGTATATGTATATTGTGTGTGTATATTGTGTATAGATATGATCTTACACTGATGGTTGTGTTATATCATATTATGATAAATATTAGGGGATCTAAAGTAGCCAGGATAAAATTTTAAAAGCTACAGCTCTAGGCCAAGTTAGGGAGAGAAAATCATTATGGAAAGAAAAATAATATTAAAACAATTATACAAAAAGAAAAAATAGTACTGTGTAATGTTCACATATTATATGATATAATGTAAAATGTAAACTAGAAATAGATCTTATAGAAAATTGTTTAAATATCTTAAAATTATTCAGAAGAATTCTTCCTTTCATGCCTCTATTTCCTTCCTATTTTTCTACTTCTCTACTGAGTATCTCCATTTTTCTCTTTTAGATGGAAACAAATTTTTAAAAAGAAATGAATTTTAGAAATGCTAAATTTAACATTTTCTTTATCCAATGCATAATTTTTTGGGGGAGACGATAATCCCAACCATGGGCTTTCCCATCAGACAAGGATTCATTTACATCTAAATATACCTCCTTATTTCATTTGCCATTTTTACCATGTCCTCTTTGGCTCACTAATTTAGTACAAACATTCCACTCCAATTTTCATAACAATAATTGACCAATTAAAACCTTTTTGAAAATGTCCCTCCAATGTGACATCATCATTAAGAAGAGACACTGAGGGCAAGAGAATTTTTCTTTGATTGCTCAAATGCAATTAGTAGATGTGATAGGGACAGTTAACCTGTTTCCAGCATTGTAATGATAGGAAAAGTTGATTAAATTTGAAATCTATACACCTATAAGTATTACAAGAAGAAACTAGTAATTTTAGGTGTTCTGGCTGTGATTTCATGTCAGAAAACATCCTCTATTGTAGGAATAAGTTCACCCCAGTTCCTGCTCTCCACAGCCATTCCCCAAACTATCCTAGCCTTTGGATTTTTACTTGTTTGTTGACTTTTAAGACTTTTAAGACTCAGATTCTTCAAGCTCATCTAAACTCAAACCATTGCCTGCTCTGATGTCTGATGCTCACATGCAGCCTCTTGATTCTGCCTAAATCTAATGTCACCCTATTCATATCCTATAGAAGTTTTCACTAACTTTGTCACTGAGTCAATTAAAAGGTGAGGTTACTTAAATAACTTTAATGTTCTATGAAATATCACTGGATATTTGAGACCTACTGAAATAAAGAATGATCTCTTCTGGACATCAGTGAGATGATGAAATAGGAAGTTCCATATGTCATACCCCTAAAGAAATACCAATTTTAACAATAACAATAATGAGAATACCTTTATGAAAGCCTGGGAGAACAACTGAGAGGTTCCAGTAACCACGTGGAACAAAAACATCAAAGAACAGAAGCACTGAAGAGGATAAGAAGAACAGTTTCATTTTACCCATGTCACCTCTCTCCCAAGGCAACACAGCTCAGACCAAGAGAGACTCACCTTGGCCTGCAACTTCTCCCATTGGGAAAAGCAAAAACAAAGTGAACACTTGGCTCCCCAGCCCTGCGGGAAGGTGTCCAAGAGTCCCATTTCCATCGCTCCACACCCAGAACATTGAGAGGACTGAAGTAGTTAAATAATCTGGGGACAGCAAAGAGTAGAGAAAAAGGGTAGGAGCTCGTAGAAACCAGTATACAGATATCAACAACCAGCAGCAGATCCTACTAACCAGATTACGGACTCTAATAAGAGCCCTGACCATGAACCCAGTAGGACCCCCACCTGCAGACCCCATGATTAGCCACTGTGCACCATGCAGTGCTCCATGCAGTCCCTTCTTGTAGCCAACACTCCATGCTCCCCTGCAGACAATGCGTGCGAGCTCCCACAGACAGCACACAGAGGCATCCAGCTGAAACTGCTGGATTGGGAAAAGGGGCACAATGCTGAACAAACACTTCAGGGTACTGCCCTAGAGAAAATAAATAGGAGGCTCTCAACACCTGGCCTGGCTTTGTGGGATCAAGAGAAGGCACAGAGTCTAAGACTTCTTCACAGGGAACAAGAGGAATGGAGCAAGTGCATCCATAGAAAGAATCTAAGAGACCCCCAGTATCTCTGGCAAGGCTGACTCATGAAGACCTTTCTCCCTGAACCTAGTCAGTAAAACCTGGAGAAAGTGACTGCTTCTTCAAATGTGAAGACAGGAATACAAGGTTTCAAGGAACATGAAGACTCAAAGAAATATGCTATTACCAAAGGAACAAAATAAACTCTAGTAGCTGACCCCAAAGAAATGGAGATTTATTAATTGCCTGAAAAAGAATTCAAAATAATCATCTTAAAGAAGCTCAGTTAGATAAAAAAGAACACAGACAGACAACTCTACAAGATCAGGAAAATAATACCTGAGTAAAATGAGAAGTTTCAGAAAAAGATACCGTAAAAAAGAACCAAACAGAAATCCTGGAGCTGAAGAATATAATGAATGAACTACAAATCCAGTAGACAGACTAAACAACAGACTAGAGCATGCAGAAGAAAAGATCAGCGAACTCAAGGACAGATCATTTGAAATTATCTAGTCGAATTACAAAAAGGAAAAACAATTAAAAAGAATTAATAAAGCCTACAGCACTTATGGTGGACTATAGACATATACAAAGCATGCCATCTGATAGCATCACAATATACATTCTCAAGTATACACAGAACATTCTCCAGGATAGATCATATGTTAAGCCATAAAACTGGTCTTAAATTTAAGACTGAAATCATATCGAGTATCCTTTTCACCCACATGATATGTGCAATAATAATAGGAAGCAATAATAGGAGTAAAATTAGAAAATTCCCCTATATATTAAAACTAAACAACACATTCCTGAACATCCAATGGATCAAAGAAGAAATCAAAGGAAAATTTTAAAATATCTTGAGACAAATGAAAATAACATACAAAAACTTATGACATGCTGCAAAAGCAATTTTAAGAGAAAAGTTAATAGCAATAAATGCCTACATTAAGAAAAAAAGAAAGACCTAAAAAAAACAACCAAACTTTACACCTCAAGAAACTAGAACTAGAAGAACAAACTAAGCCCAAAGTTAAAGAAGGAAGGAAATAATGAAGATGAAAATAAATAAATGGAATAGAAAGTAGAAAAACAATAGAAAAGATCAACAAAAAATTAGTTGGTTTCATGAAAAGATAAACAAAATTGCCAGACCTTTAGCTAGACTAACTAAAAAAAAGAGAGAGAAGACTCAAATAAATATAATTGTAAATGAAACAGGAGACACTACAATTGATTCCACAGAAATACAAAGAATTGTAAGAGACTATGATAAACAATTATGTAGCAACAAATTGGATAACCTAGAAGAAATGTGTAAATTCCTAGAAATACACAGGCTACCAAGACTGAATCATGAAGTAATAGGAAAATCTGGACAGATCAAGATTGAATCAATAATTTAAAATTTCCCAACAAAGAAAAAAACCAAGATCAGATGTTTCACTAGTGAATTCTACCAAATATATAAGAACTAATATCAATGCTGCTCACACTTTTCCAAAAAATTAAAGAGAAGGAAACGTTTCCAGACTCATTTGGAGGCCAGCATTACCCTAATACCAAAGCTGCCTGATTTGGATATTTCAAGAAAAGAAAAGTACAGGCCAACATCCCTGACAAATATAGATGCAAAAATCCTCAACAAAATGCTAGCAAATTGAATCAACAGTATATCAAAATGTTCATACAGCATATCCAAGTGGATTTATCCCTGGGATGCAAGAATGGTACTACCTATGCAAATCAATAAATGTGATATACCACATTAACAGAATGAAGGATAAACATCATACTTTCTCAGTACGTGCTGCAAAAGCATTTAACACAATTCAACATCCTTCATGATAAAAACTCTCAAAAAATTAGGTATACAAGGAATGTATATCATCACCATAAAGGCCATATATGACAAGCCCACCATTAACATCATAGTCAACAGTAAAAAGCTAAAAGCCTTTCCTCTAAGACCAAAACAAGACAAAGATGTCCATTCTTGCCATTTTTATTTAACATAGTACTGGAAGTACTAGCCAGAGCAGCTGGACAAGAAACAGAAATAAAAGGCATCGAAATTGGAGAGGAAGAAGTAAAATTGTCTCTTTCGGCAGATGACATGATCCTATATATAGAAAACTCTAAAGATACCACCAAAAAACTGTTAGAACTAATAATAAATTCAGTAAAATTGCATGATAAAAATCAACAATATAAAATCAGTTGCATTTCTATATACTAATAATGATTATTCAGTAAATACTTTGGAATAATTTAACCAAGGAGGTCATAGATCTGTATACTGACAATTGTAAAGCATTGATTAAAGAAACTAAAGAATAAACTAAAATAATAAACAAATAAATAAATAGAAGGATATCCCATGTTCATGGATTGGAAGAATTAATATTGTTAAAATGTCGATAAAACCCAAAGCAATCTACCAATTCAATACAATTCCTACCAAAATTCCAAAGGCATTATTCACAGAAGTAGAAAAAACAATCCTACAATTCATACGGAATTACAAAAGACCCCCCAATAGTCCAAACAGTCTTGAGGAAGGAAGACAAAGCTGGAGGCATCACACTTCCTGATTTCAAACTATATTACAAAGCTGTGGTAATAAAAACAGTATGATACTGGCATAAAAGCTTCCACATAGATCAACATAACAGGAGAGACAGCCCCAAAATAAACCCATGCTTACTACAGTCAATGATCTTCAACAATGGTTCCAACAGCACAAAATGGGGAAAGTATAATATCTTTAATAAATGGTGCCGATAAAACTGGATAATTGCACACAAATTTACTAAGATCTTATGTTAAGTGTTCTTACCATAAACTATTAATAATAATAATAAAAACAATAATAATAAAGGGAGTCAGAGGAACCTTTGGGTGGTGAAGGCCTTGATAGTGGTGGTGGTTTCACAAGTGTATACTTATGCCCCAAATCATCTAGTTGTATACATTAAACATGACCAGCTTTTTACATATCAATCATACTGCAATAAAGTAGTTTATAAAAAGGAAACAAAGCTCATCTTAATAAAATAATAATCTCTTCTGAACTAGTATAGCAGTGTGTTGAAACACTCTTTCAGTATGTTTTCATGGCATTAACTTCATGAAAGACAAACAACTGGATGCTTTATTTTTCAGGATCCCACTCTAATGAATGTAGAACATATTTTTTCTAGGTTCTGCCCAATATAAACTTACCTCCCTAACACTTTGATTGCTGACAAGAAAATATTTTTTCAAAAAAGTAAGAATCCTAACTTCATTATCTTCTATTGGATTGCTGCATTTTAGGAGGCAGTATAGTTAAAGGATTACAAGATCTAGGAGCAGTTAGCATGGGTTTGAATCCTGGCTCATTAGCTATGAGAAAATTTATCTATGCTGTTATCATCCTCCATATTCCCAATCTTATATAACCTCCAATCCACCCACTTTCTACTACTCTGGGGAAACTGAGATGAGACCACCTGGGAAACCTCTCCATTTACTTCTATCTCAATATGCTTTTCTGTCCATTTTTTCTTCTCATCTGTCTTCAAGGAAGATCTCTCCTTCTCCCTCTCCCTTTCCCTCTCTCTCTTTTCCCCCCCAACCACCACTTTCTTTTCAAGGCTAACTTCTCTTTCTGTGCTCTTATGTCAAGCCTTCTTCAGTTATTCCTTTCTTATATTTTGAGTCAATCTTCAGAGCCTACTACGTACCAGATAGTAGGAATGGGTAATAAAATGGAGAGCATCCCTGCTCACTTCACAGGGCTCAAAGCCTAGAGGTACTGACAAATATTAACCAAATAATCACATAAATATCACTATTTAACTATAATGTAGATGTGTGATATAAATAAAAAGAATATGAAAGTTTATAAATTAACCAGGCATACCTCTGGGCAATTTGGTGCATAATCAAGATGATTAAAGGCAAAGCAGATGTTAAGTTCCAGAGAACTCACAGGATTCTCAGGGAGGGCTTTGGATTTCGACAGAACATGGAATTGAAATTTTGGAGTTAATCTTATCCAGATCTTATTTTATCAGGTCAACTTGAACAGGCATCTGGGTTATAATTATGTGAAACTTAAACCAAGAGGCAGAATACTCTGAAGGCTAAAAACAAACAAAAGGGAAGAGACGGATTCTACCCCTAAAATAATATAGTTAAAGCATCCAATCTGAACATAAAAAGACACCGAAAATTGTCTAAAAGGCAAGGAAAAGGGCTGTTCAATCAGAAAGAGAATATATGTTACATTTATCTATAGAACAGGACTATAGGAAAATCAGATCCTGTGAAAGAATGATAAAGTTGTAAAATCATATGCATACTCATAGGTATTTTAAAATATAAAAGATGTATATGACCCAGGACTGAGAGTGTGATAACCAACCCAAATAATGATACAGGGAATAACTTAATATGTACTAAATCTTTTACTGGAGTAGTTGTAGTTTAAATCATCACTGCTGATCATTTTTTTTCTTTGCCCACTAAAGCCTATCTATCAGGAAAGAACGACAATGTAAGGGTTATTTTATTCAATATGAGTTACCATGAAAGAAAATCCGGTGGCCTTGAGAAACACAGAAATGTTAACTTTTGAGAAGACTGAGATCCTGGCTCTCATGTATTTGGAAGTGAACAATGTAAGGTGAATCTATACAAAATAAGTTGGAAAGATTGTCAGAATACATTGTAGAATAAAAAAAGTTGCAGAATGATATGTGCAGTGACATCATATATATTAAAAGAACAAGCATACTATAATACTTGAGATTTTCTCTGAGTACATATAAGTATTTTGGAGCCTAGGAAAAAGTTTAAGAAAACATACCAGTGCCATGACAATTGCTATCTCTGAGAAGAACCGGATTGGAGTGGTGGTCAAATTTTTAATTTTATGATTATAGCCTAATTGTGTATTACTTCTGAAACTTAAAACTAATTTAAAAAAATTAAAATTTTAAAAAGAAAATGGCAATTATGAATCAAACACATTATTATTTTGGATTCTAGATATTAATCAACTATTTTGGAACCATAACAGAAAAATATGTTTCCATTAATTACCAGAATGAAATATGATATTAAGTTTTCATATTAATTAGCTTGAAGGATTTTAATTTTGTTACGTTGGGTTTCATCATTACAAATGTGTTTGGTTAATACATGTCTTTTAAAAAATAAAGACATGACCTCAAAGTACCAGGGCACTCTTTTTCAGTCAGCTTAGAAGTCAGAACACCTGAGTGTGAATCTTGGCCTTTCACTCACATTAAGAGAGTGATTTAAACTGCCTAAGCCTTTATTTCACCCCTGTAAAGTAGGGAAAATAAAACCTGCACCTTTCATATAGGATTTTATTTAATGTAGCTTTATAACACATTTTAATAAATGGTGGTACAGGTCTCACCTCAGTTTCTTGTTAATATAGTTTTTACCTTTACATGCACTACCATCTATTCCTGATGATCAGTGAATAGAATGCTGCAAAGGAAGCTACACTTGCTAAAACAGAATTCTCTATATAACACACAGATATGTACCAGATAGTCATTCATTCCACAAATATTTATTAATCATCTAATACACTTCAGATCCTGAGCAAGGCTTTGGTCATGCCTTACCAGGACATGTAGGAAGTTATAAAAAATCATTTAAGCAAGCTGAAGCATAAAACCAACAAGTTGGAAAAAGTTTTCTGTATGTTAATAAACATGATATAATAAACCCTATTCATTCACACACTCTATATGCTGTGATGCGATTGATCCAATTTACATTCAAAACCCTAAAAGTCTTACACCTATTCTCCAAAGTGAAATTGCCTATCAAAAGAGATGTAGCTATGATTATAATCAAGTACCAACATTCTTCACAAAAACACATGCAGTGCTTCAAGTTGGGAGCAGCAGAAATAATAACCACATAGCATAAATAATGTTTCTCAAGCAACTACATTATCAATCTTCAGAGTGAGTGATGAAAATGGAACAAAATTCTCCTTATGATTATCAACAGAAAATGCTATTGACAGAACTCACAGGCTCTCCTTTGTCTGGTATATCTCTTATTTTAATGTTTCCACCTAAATAATCTAAAGAATGGAAGCTTCAGATATTAAAAATGTAAAGGAAGGCAAAACGTCAGTAATAAACTATAAATTAGCAAGATTATCAATAACTATTACTAGTAAATTATTAAATGAGTGTAACTTACACAAAGTTTACATATTCAGCTATATAAAATCAAAATGTATTTAACTCACATTCTGTTGTATATTAGTTGCTAAAACAGAAGACTAGAAAATATTTAAGAAAGTCATTCAACATGCTTATAAAACAAATTAAATATGTACATACTCCCTTAAATTTTTTTCTCTAAATTATAGGTATAGAACATTTGAATAGCTCAGTGAGTACTAAGAAGGTAGTTTTACCAGAACACCAATAAAAAATTCTAATTATCTAATTCATTTCACCTGAGGTAGTAACCTTTTCTCCTAGATACATTTCTGTCAGAGTTCAGCAATTCAATCTATGCACAGTACCACATCATGGATTGTTTGCTTCAGTTTTTATCTGGTTATATCAAAAATAAAATAAACTTCAAGAATTCTTCTATTTTCAAAACCTCTGTTTAAAAGAATTTTAACGTAAGTACTTCCAAGAAGATGTCGCTTTCACTGTAATACTGAATATAATATTAAATAAATCTTAGAACATATATTTTTTATTTTATTTTTTTATTATTTTATACAGCAGGTTCTTATTAGTTATCTATTTTATACATATTAGTGTATATATGTCAATACCAATTCATCCCACCACCACCACCGCCACCCCCCCGCCACGCCCCCGCCACTTTCCCCCTTGGTGTCCATAAGTTTCTTCTCTACATCTGTGTCTCTATTTCGGCCCTGCACACCACTTCACCTGTACCATTTTTCTAAATTCCACATATATGCTTTAATATACAATATTTGTTTTTCTCTTTCTGACTTACTTCACTCTGTAAGACAGTCTCTAGGTCCATCCACGTCTATAGAAGTGACCCAATTTCGTTCCTTTTTATGGCTGAGTAACATTTCATTGTATATATGTACCACATCTTCTTGATCCATTCATCTGTAGGTGGACATTTAAGTTGTTTCCATGTCCTGGTTATTGTAAATAGTGTTGCAATAAACATTGGGGTGCATGTGTCTTTTTGAATTATGGTTTTCTCTGGGTATATGCCTAGTAATGGGATTGCTGGGTCATATGGTATTTCTATTTTTAGTTTTTTAAGGAACCTCCATAATGTTCTCCATAGTGGTTCTATCAATTTACATTCCCACCAACAGTGCAAGAGGGTTCCCTTTTCTCCACACCCTCTACAGCATTTGTTGTTTATAGATTTTCTGATGATGCCCATTCTAAGTGGTGTGAGGTGATACCTCATTGTAGTTTTGATTTGCATTTCTCTAATAATTAGTGATGTTGAGCAGCTTTTCATGTGTCTCTTGGCCACCTGTATGTCTTCTTTGGAGAAATGACTACTAAGGTCTTCTGCCCGTTTTTTGATTGGGCTTTTTGTTTTTTTAATATTGAGCTGTATGCGCTGTTTATATATTTCGGAGATTAATCCTTTGTCCATTGATTCATTTGCAAATATTTTCTCCCATTCTGAGGGTTGTCTTTTCGTCTTGTTTATACTTTCCTTTGCTGTGCAAAAGCTTTTAAGTTTCATTAGGTCCCATTTGTTTTTGTTTTTATTTCCAATACTCTAGGAATGTGGTTGAGTCTGCCTGGCAATGCAGGGGACACAGGTTCGAGCTCTGGTCTGGGAAGATCCCACATGCCGCGGAGCAGCTGGGCCTGTGCGCCACAACTACTGAGCCTGTGCTCTAGATCCTGTGCTCCGCAACGGGAGAAGCCACTGCAACGAGAAGCCCGCGCACACCAACGAAGAGTGGCCCCCGCTCGCCTCAGCTAGGGAAAGCCCGTGCGCAGCAACAGAGACCCAACACAGTTTCTCCATTGTATATCCTTGCCTCCTTTGTCAAAGATTAGTTGACCAGAGGTGTGTGGGTTTATCTCCGTTTTTTTCCCCTCAAGATTGCTTTGCCTATTCAGAGTCGTTTGTGTCTCTGTACAAATTTTAAGACTTTTTGTTATAGTTCTGTATAAAATGCCATTGGTAATTTGATAGGAATTGCATTGAATCTGTAGATTGCTTTGGGTACTATAGTCATTTTCACAATGTTGATTCTTCCAGTACAGAACATGGTATATCTCTCCATCTGTCTGTGTCATCTTTGATTTCTTTCATCAGTGTCTTAGAGTTTTCTGAGTACAGGTCTTTTACCTCTTAGGTAGGTTTATTCCTAAGTATTTTGTTCTTTTTGTTTCTATGGTGAATAGGATCGTTTACTTAATTTCTCTTTCCGATCTTTCATTGTTAGTGTATAGGAATGCAAGAGATTTCTGTGCATTAATTTTGTATCCTGCAAACTTACCAAATTCATTGATTAGCTCTAGTAGTTTTCTGGTGGCATCTTTAGGATTATCTATGTATAGTATCATGTCATCTGCAAGCAATGACAGTTTTACTTCTTCTTTTCCAATTTGTATTCTTTTATTTCTTTTTCTTTTCTGATTGCCGTGGCTAGGACTTCCAAAACTATGTTAAATAAGAGTGACAAGAGTGGACATGCTTCTCTTGCTCCTGATCTTAGAGGAAATGGTTTCAATTTTTCACCACTGAGAATGCTGTTTGCTGTGGGTTTGTCATATATGGCCTTTATTATGTTGAGGTAGGTTCCCTCTATGCCCACTTTCTGGAGAGTTTTTATCATAAATGCGTGTTGAATTTTGTCAAAAGCTTTTTCTGCATCTATTGAGATGACCCTACGGTTTTTATTCTTCAACTTCTTAATATGGTGTATCACATTGATTGATTGGCATATATTGAAGAATCCTTGCATCCCTGGGATAAATCCCACTTGATCATGGTGTATGACCCTTTTAATGGGTTGTTGGATTCTGTTTGCTAGTGTTTTGTTGAGGATTTTTGCATCTATATTCATCTGTAGTATTGGTCTACAATTTTCTTTTTTTGTGCTATCTTTCTCTAGTTCTGGTATCAGGGTGATACTGGTCTCGTAAAATGAGTTTAGGAGTGTTCCTTCCTCTGCAATATTTTGGAAGAGTTTGAGAAGGATGGGTGTTAGCTCTTCTCTAAATGTTTGACAGAATTCACCTATGAAGCCATCTGGTCCCGGACTTTTGTTTGTTGGCAGATTTTTAATAACAGCTTCAATCTCAGTACATGTGACTGGTCTGTTTATATTTTCTATTTCTTCCTGGTTCAGTCTTGGAAGGTTATACCTTTCTAAAAATTAGTCCATTTCTTCCTGGTTGCCCATTTTATTGGCATAGAGCTGCTTGTAGTAGTCTCTTATGATGCTTTGTATTTCTACGGTGTCTGTTGTAACTTCTTTTTCATTTCTAATTTTATGAATTTGAGTCCTCTCCCTCTTTTTCCTGATGAGTCTGGCTAATGGTTTATCAATTTTGTTTATCATCTCAAAGCACCAGCTTTTAGTTTTATTTATCTTTGCTATTGTTTTTTTTTTTGTTTGTTTGTTTCTATTTCATTTGTTTCTGCTCTAATATTTATGATTTCTTTCCTTCTACTAACTTTGGGTTTTGTTTGTTCTTCTTTCTCTAGTTCCTTTAGGTGTAAGGTTAGATTGTTTATTTGAGATTTTTCTTGTTTCTTGAGGTAGGATTGTATTGCTATAAATTTCTCTCTTAGAACTGCTTTTGCTGCATCCCATAGGTTTTGGATCGTCGTGTTTTTGTTGTCATTTGTCTCTAGGTATTTTTTGATGTCCTCTTTGATTTCTTCAGTGATATCTTGGTTATTTAGTAATGTATTATTTACCCTCCATGTATTTGTGTTTTTTACATTTTTTTTTAACCTGTAATTTATTTCTAATCTAAATAGCGTTGTGGTCAGAAAAGATGCTTGATATGATTTCAATTTTCTTAAATTTAACGAGGCTTGATTTGTGACCCAAGCTGTGATTTTTTCCCTGGAGAATGTTCCATGTGCACTTGAGAAGAAAGTGTAATCTGTTTTAGGATGGAATGTCCTATAAATATCAATTCAATCTATCTGATCTATTGTGTCATTTAAAGCTTGTGTTTCATTATTAATTTTCTATCTGGATGATCTTTCCATTGGTGTAAGTGAGGTGTTAAAGTCCCCCACTAGTACTGTGTTACTGTCGATTTCCTCTTTTATAGCTGTTAGCATTTGCCTTATGTATTGAGTTGCTCCTATGTTGGGTGCATATATATTTAAAATTGTTATATCTTCTTCTTGGATTGATCCCTTGATCATTATGTAGTGTCCTTCCTTGTCTCTTGTAATATTCTTTATTTTAAAGTCTATTTTATCTGATATGACGATTGCAACTCCAGCTTTCTTTTGATTTCCATTGGCATGGAATATCTTCTTCCATCTCCTCACTTTCATTTTGTATGAGTCCCTAGGTCTGAAGTAGGTCTCTTGTAGACAGCATATATATGGGTCTTGTTTTTGTATCTATTCAGCGAGCCTGTGTCTTTTGGTTGGAGTATTTAATCCATTCACATTTAAGGTAATTATCAATATGTATTTTCCTATTACCATTTTCTTAATTGTTTTGTGTTTGCTTTTTAGGTCTTTTTCTTCTCTTGTATTTCCCACTTAGAGAAGTTCCTTTAGCATTTGTTGTAGAGCTGGTTTGGTGGTGCTGAATTCTCTTAGCTTTTGCTTGTCTTGTAAAGCTTTTGATTTCTCTGTCGAATCTGAATGAGATCCTTGCTGGGTAGAGTAATCTTAGTTGTAGGTTTTTCCCTTTCATCACTTTAAGTATATCATGCCACTGCCTTCTGCCTTGTAGAGTTTCTGCTGAGAAATCAGCTGTTAACCTTATGGGAGTTCCTGTGTATATTATTTGTCATTTTTCCCTTT
>NW_020175320.1:2820892-2994215 GCF_003031525.2 Neophocaena asiaeorientalis asiaeorientalis | reverse complement strand
TCCATTGGTGTAAGTGAGGTGTTAAAGTCCCCCACTAGTACTGTGTTACTGTCGATTTCCTCTTTTATAGCTGTTAGCATTTGCCTTATGTATTGAGTTGCTCCTATGTTGGGTGCATATATATTTAAAATTGTTATATCTTCTTCTTGGATTGATCCCTTGATCATTATGTAGTGTCCTTCCTTGTCTCTTGTAATATTCTTTATTTTAAAGTCTATTTTATCTGATATGACGATTGCAACTCCAGCTTTCTTTTGATTTCCATTGGCATGGAATATCTTCTTCCATCTCCTCACTTTCATTTTGTATGAGTCCCTAGGTCTGAAGTAGGTCTCTTGTAGACAGCATATATATGGGTCTTGTTTTTGTATCTATTCAGCGAGCCTGTGTCTTTTGGTTGGAGTATTTAATCCATTCACATTTAAGGTAATTATCAATATGTATTTTCCTATTACCATTTTCTTAATTGTTTTGTGTTTGCTTTTTAGGTCTTTTTCTTCTCTTGTATTTCCCACTTAGAGAAGTTCCTTTAGCATTTGTTGTAGAGCTGGTTTGGTGGTGCTGAATTCTCTTAGCTTTTGCTTGTCTTGTAAAGCTTTTGATTTCTCTGTCGAATCTGAATGAGATCCTTGCTGGGTAGAGTAATCTTAGTTGTAGGTTTTTCCCTTTCATCACTTTAAGTATATCATGCCACTGCCTTCTGCCTTGTAGAGTTTCTGCTGAGAAATCAGCTGTTAACCTTATGGGAGTTCCTGTGTATATTATTTGTCATTTTTCCCTTTTTGCCTTCAGTAATTTTTTTTGTCTTTAATTATTGTCAGTTTGATTACTATGTGTCTCAGCATGCTTCTCCTTCAGTTTACCCTGCCTGACACTCTCTGCACTTTCTGGACTTTGTTGGCTATTTCCTTTCCCATGTTAGGGAAGTTTTTGACTATAATCTCTTCAAATATTTTCTGGGTCCTTTCTCTCTCTCTTCTCCTTCTGGGACCCCTGTAACGCGAATGTTGGTGTGTTTACTGTTGTCCCAGAGGTCTCTTAGGCTGTGTTCATTTCTTTTTATTCTTTTTTCTTCATTCTGTTCTTTAGCAGTGAATTCCACCATTCTGTTTTCCAAGTCACTTAACCGTTCTTCTGCCTCACTTATTCTGCTATTGATTCCTTGTAGTGTACTTTTCATTTCAGTTATTGTATTGTTCATCTCTGTTTGTTTGTACTTTAATTCTTCTAGGTCTGTGGTAAACATTTCTTGCAGCTTCTCGATCTTTGCCTCCACTCTTTTTCTGAGGTCCTGGATCATGTTCACTATCATTATTCTGAATTCTTTTTCTGGAAGGTTGCCTATCTCCACTTCATTTAGTTGTTTTTCTGGGGTTTTGTTTTGTCCCTTCATCTGGTACATAGTCCTCTGCCTTTTCATTTTGTCCCTCTTTCTGTGAATGTGGATTTTGTTCCACAGGCTGCAGGATTGTAGTTATTGCTTCTACTGTCTGCCCTCTGGTGGATGAGGCTATCTAAGAGGCTTGTGGAAGTTTCCTGATGGGAGGGACTGGTGGTGGGTAGAGCTGGGGATTGCTCTGGTGTGCAGAGCTCAATAAAACTTTAATTCGCTTGTCTGCTGATAGGTGGGGCTGAGTTCCCTCCCTGTTGGTTGTTTGGCCTGAGGCAACACAGCACTGGCACCTACAGGTCCTTTGGTGGGGCTAATGGAGGACTCCAGGAGGGCTCACACCAAGGAGTACTTCCCAGAACTCCTGCTGCCAGTGCCCTTGTCCTCATGGTGAGCCACAGCCACCCCCACCTCTGCAGGAGACCCTCCAACACTAGAAGATAGGTCTTGTTCAGTCTCCTATGGGGTCACTGCTCCTTCCCCTGGGTTCCAATGTGCACATTATTTTGTGTGTGACCTCCAAGAGTCGAGTCTCTGTTTCCCCCAGTCCTGTCGAAGTCCTGCAATCAAATCCCACTAGTCTTCAAAGTCTGATTCTCTAGGAATTCCTCCTCCCATTGCCAGATCCCCAGGTTGGGAAGCCTGACGTGGGGCTCAGAACCTTCACTCCCGTAGATGGACATCTGTGGTATAACTGTTCTCCAGTCTGTGAGTCACCCACCCACCGGTATTGGGATTTGATTTTATTGTGACTGCACCCCTCCTACAGTCTCAATGCAGCCTCTCCTTTGTCTTTGGATGTGGGGTATCTTTCTTGTGAGTTCTAGTGTCTGCCTGTTGATGACTGTTCAGCAGTTAGTTGTGATTCCAGTGTTCTCGCAAAAGGCCATTAGCACATGTCCTTCTACTCTACCATCTTGAACCGATCTCTTAGTATATATTCTTTACAGAATATTGCTGACTAAGGCAACATATTTTAATGAAGGAGCAAGTTAAGTCTTTGTTATTGATTATTTTTTGGAAATACGTGTTTACATGTTTGTTTTATCTCTACTCATAGTCTGTTTTTAAACCATGTGTAAATAGAAGATCCTAAAAATATATAAGCAATGATGATTACCTTATTCTGTCTACATTGAACATACAGACAATACAGATAATTTTTATATACAATAATGTCACTAAAAATATTACAGATGCTCCAAAATTTTTAAGTAGTGTTAATTCTTCTTAATTGTCTCAGTAATGTCATGTGTTTCCTACGTTCTAGATCCAAATTGATTGCAAACCTAATTGAATACAAACCTGTAAAATTTAAACAAAAGTTTGAATAGTTCCTGCCATGTCCAAGGTTTATGCCAGCTATTATGTCTGTGGAGTTCTCCCAGAAAGAAATTCATCAACAAAGGAGAGAAAAGGTACAGAGGGGGCAACTGAAAAAAATAAATAATCCCATTTGTGCTCTATTTGATTCCACCTTCCATTTCTGTCTATAATTATATCCTTTGGGAGAAATAACAGATTAAGTACAAGCTCTAGATTCATGAGTGGACTGTGCATAGTAGAGCACAGAAAAAAGAGTAGCCAGTGTGGCACAGTTATACCAAGTAACTGTAAGACTCTAAAAGTCATGTCTGCCCTAAAATCCCTTGGAAAAAGAGGAGTGAAAACATGACTGCTAGGTGGTAACAATTTCTCAATAACAGCATCCTCCAGATGCTCTTGGTGTGGTCCCTAACTCCTTCCTCATGTTCTCTAGAGCCACAGTATTTAAAAATTGTGGAGATAATATTCTGAATAATTTTAAACTACAATTAAAGATGTTCTTGGCATGAAAAACGTTAAGAATTGGCCTTTGTGCCTCAAGTTGAATATATAGTTAAATAGAAATTAACTCAAATATTTCTAAATAATTTTCTAGTTAACTATGGCTAGGGAAAAAAATAATTTGCTTGAGTCATTGTGTTTGAAAATCTATATTTAGAATGTATTAACCTATAAGATAACCAAAATTATCATTTTGGATTCTCCATAAAGCCTGCAGTCTTGATAAGAAATTGGGATAAAATTGTATTCACACCAAAGTACACTCTAGAGTGCTGTCCAAAACAACTTTTTGCGATGATGAAAATTTTCTGTATCTACAATGGCCAATACAGTAGCCACCTGCTACATATAGCTATTAAACACTTAAAATGTGGCTAGCACAACTGAGGAACTGAATTTTTAATTTTATTTAATTGTGATTGGCTTAATTTTAAATTCAAATAGCTACATCTGACAAACGGCTAGTATATTGAACAACACAGCTCTAGAAATTGCTTTTCGTTTTATTTTTCATGATGTGAAATTCTTTTGTTATGATATCTTGTTAGCTGAATTTCACTAGATAAAAGGTAGTGGTGACTCCCATGTAGCAGGTTGAAGAGATCGATACCTCTGTACTATCATTTGCTGCTTAGAAAACCTCCCTTACAATATAGAACCACCATTGGTGCCTATTATCTACACTAAAAGTGGTTGATTGATTGTGATTAAAAGCACTGTTTCCCTAAACTGGCAGGTATCTTTGGAGAAAGCACTGGGAGAGGACAGAATTTTAAGCTGTTCTATGTCATCAAGGTTTTAGTTTATCAGGTCTTTTCCCTTATGACTAGTTAAAAATAAGTTAGTTAAAATAAAAGAAAAACAGGCAGCTGAAGAGAATATGCATCACAGTGTGGAGGGGCATGAAGAAAGTCTTAGGTGGCTAGGATACAGACACTGGGTATCAGTGGGAAAAGAGGGAACAGATGCTCTGAGAAAAAAGAATTCTGACAGGAAGGATGGGAAGGACCACCAAAGATGATGTTCACCTATTCCACAGTTTAATCCATGATGCTTCATTTTATAGCCTTCTCTTGTTTAATTCAAGACAGATATTGCTGGTGCTGTTCATTATAGGGTATGGATGTATAACAAGAAACATCAGTTCCTGGCTTAACGTCTTTTCCAAGTTAAGAAAACATATAGAAAAATCAACTGATTTTGCACTTACTTCTGTTCAGATCTTTTTGCTTTACTAGATACATAATGACATATTCAAAAGTTGGTCAGAAAAATGTTAAAACAAGATCATTCCTTCTGCTATTCTTTGCTCTTTTAGAGATTTTACCAAAGGCTTTATGTTTTCCTTAAGTGCTTAATAAATCTGATTTATGTATTTAATTCTCTTAATAAACAAGAACATGTGAGATACAAGGAGGAGGAGAGAAGGACAAAGAGAGGGGAGGTATATGCAAATAAGGTAAAGGAGGAGGGAAAGAGAGGAAAGATGAAAGGGAAGTTGAGGAGGGACTGAGAGGAATGGAGGGAGGGAAGGAGGATAGAGGAAAGCAGAGGAAATGAGAAGAAAGAAAGTGAAGGAATAGAAGCAGTTTGCTAAAACCTCCTGTGTCATGCACATTGGCAGTAATGAAACCAACCAGCTACTGTGTTTAATTATTCAGCAGAACATTTAGGTGATAAGAGAATGATTACAAAAGTTCTTAACAATTCAGCCCCCCAAATCCAGCTTTCATCATTATAAAACACTCTAAAAGGCTACTGGTTTTTATATTATTATAAACTGCAGGTGCCCAGTATGTCCCTTTCTGAATGTTACAATATTCTCATAGCTTTGGTAAATAGGATGCAAAACAACATTAAAAATAAAATTAATGTTAAAAGAATGCATCTACATATCCAGACTATTTTTCAATTAGATATTGATTTTATGCAGTGTGATAGGCTATTATAGAGCATAAACTATATACTTTAAATTTAGCAATAAATAACGCCATGAAGAAAAATTTCATCATTGGACTCTATTTCAGACTTTTCTAATCAGGGAGCCATAATACACTAGTTTACCATTATGACTGCCAAGCAAAACTGAAGTAAGGACTCTTTCTCCCTAAAAGTAATTGAATATGAAGGCCAAAAGCAGTGCTTGGAAGGATCATCTTATCTAGAGAGAGACTAGCAGGGGTACATATCAAGATAACTAATGGGAAAGAAGTATCAGGTGCCAATGAAAACTAATTTAGGTAAGGATGTCAGGGTTATTTTTCTGTAGTCTGGATGAGAAATTATTAAATTTAGAGAGTTTTCAGTTTAACTTAATTGTGACTATGCCTGCTAGTTCCATATTTGAAGATCTGGCAGGGAAAAAAGTGTGTGGAAATTTCAAAATATCCTCAGTGATTACAAGTCAACAGGAAATGGAAACTCTTAAAATTGATGAAAAGAGGAGACCACCCAACATTTCAAATTAAGGAGTCTCTCAAAGTAAGGCGATTGCTCCCCCAAAAGAGCACAAAGATCCTTCAGCGCCAGGATCCTTTGTTGTCAGAACATCTACATTAGCACTGAATGTGATTCTCCCTCTAAACGTAAGTGGTTCCAAGGAGGCTCTCTGGTAAATTGTAGTCTGTTTGCTAGAGGTAAGGTGACCCCTTCTCCAAATCCACATATACTGAGGATCAGTAAGTGGGGGTCTACAGCAGGTCAAAATTCTCATGCCTTCCCCAGCTCACGCCACTCTTGCTGTTTCATGACCCTAAAGATGCCCACAGGTCATGTACCAGATAGAAAACGATTCTCAATCTATTGCCCTTTCCTCATTAATCTCCCCAAGCCCGAAACAGTCATGTATACACTTTTCATTCACCTTTTCAATAAAACTGTAACATTAACACCACATACATTACAACTTCGTACAACTATTTAAGCCCTATATTTAAATTAGAAATATGCAAGCTTAGAAATTCTCCAGTATTAGAAAATGTCAAATAAAAAAGACTATTCTCACTACCTTCAGTATGATGCGTCACAGTAGGATATGTCTCATCTGTTTTACATCAAGATGTCAATTGACCTCAACTGATGCTCCCTCAGTCTCTGGACCCGATGGCTGAATCTATTTATTACACTGCCTCATCTACCACCAGAATTCCAACTCTACTTCTGGCCTCCCTCCCTCTCTGTAGGGCTGACTCCATATACTAGCCCAACAGTCACATAACTGAGTAATGTAAGAAGAAAAATATGGTCAGACTCATTCCAGGCATTGAAGAAGCCACTATGCCTATTAGAGACAGCATGGTTTCCATATAGAACAAATAAGAATAATCTGCCACCCACAAAGCAGCTAATCTTCTTCAAAAATCATGGCCACTGGCAGGCTGCTTAACAAATATAACCTCTGGCAGCTGCATGACAGATCCATGCATCTGCACTTGTATGCATTTCCACAGGCTGTTTTCCCATCTGCAGGATATGACATATGCCAGTTGACTGGCTTATTGCAGGCTTAGAGAAGAGCCAGAGAGAGTGTTGGAAGGCACCTCATGTCTATTCATTGCTTTTCATTTTTTCCCTTTGCTCTGGGGCTTTTGGTCTTTCATCTTCTGGATCCTGCCTGCTAAATTATTTATTTAATTTCAAGTGGTCATTTGTGGCTAACAAAGCTAAGATTTTCTGAACATGTAACTTGCACTGAGTCCAAACTGCTTAAATGCCAGTAATCAACCTAAATCAGCAGACTTCACTTTAACTGCAATTCTATCTTGGATTTCACATGTTAAAAGTGAGCTTAGGGGTAAGACAGGAATAAAGACACAGACCTACTGGAGAATGGACTTGAGGATATGGGGAGGGGGAAGGGTGAGCTTTGACAGGGCAAGAGAGAGTCATGGACATATACACACTAACAAACGTAGTAAGGTAGATAGCTAGGGGGAAGCAGCCGCAAGGCACAGGATATTAGCTTGGTGCTTTGTGACAGCCTGGAGGGGGGGGATAGGGAGAGTGGGAGGGAGGGAGACGCAAGAGGGAAGACATATGTATATGTATAACTGATTCACTTTGTTATAAAGCAGAAACTAACACACCATTGTAAAGCAATTATACCCCAATAAAGATGTTTAAAAAAAAAAAAAGTGAGCTGAGATCAGGTACAGTAATGGGAACTAAACAGGGTACAAGTTAATCTGAAAGTAACCAAGGGATTTATGCAGGACCAGTTACATAATTTGGGGCAGGGCAGTGGGGGGCTCAATGCAAAATGAAAATGCAGGGCCCTTTGTTCAAAATGTATTCAGAATTTCAAGACAGCAACTTCAGATAATTAAAATAAATGTGAGATAACTTCCAAACACGGGGCCCTGTGTAACTGCACAGGTTGTACAACCATGAAGACAGCCCCAGATTTGTGGAAGAAAACATGAGCTATTTTGCCATTTCTTTCAAACATTAAGCTACTTATAAACACTAATATGTTGGCAATATTTTCTTCACAATCAATAGTATTTTCAACAAAGGTTTCTGTTTAGATTTTACAACGGCTGTTTTTTTCTTTTCAACTGTTCTAAGAAAACAAACTTTGAAATTCTACTCATAGCATAAAGTGTAATGAGGTTTCAAAATGTAATTGCCTGCCACCTCTCTTGCCTTTCCAAATCTACTATAAATACTAAAATGTGCAAAGAAAGCTTATAAATGATAGATCCTATGGCCGGATTTAGGCAACCCTAAATCTTAAACTTAGCAGTGAGCACCTGCCACTAACAAAAGCTATAGGCGCCAAAGTCTAGGAACAACGTGGCCACTGTACAACGTTCTCTGTAATAAAGCAGGAATCAACATCCTGAGGAGGAAAGCACGGAGCTCTACTATGACCCACATCACTAACCAAATTTTATCAAACTGTGTCCTAAAAACAAAGAACTCTAAAATTCTCCACCCTTCATACTTTTATTAGAGTAAAAACAGATTTCTATAAATTAAAGCTGGAATTCACAGTATCAAACACCAATAAAATTATATTTTATGAAATTTTTTAAAGGTAAGGGTAGATTAGTAACTGAGGCTACCTCACATTTCTTGATCTCAGCTTATTCTCAGGATATCTCTCAAGTAAGCACCAATCCATTTTGAGCAAAGTGCTTTGTCCAACAGATTGACCATGTTAGAAAGTTTGCTACATTTAGCAGAAACAAAGTGACCATAATTGATCACTTTACATGGTAAACATAACATTCCAAAGGCTTTGTGATAATCTGGTTACTAATTGTATCTATGGCTATATGAAGAGGGAACCATGGACATCTCTACTTAAATAAAGCTAGAGGCTAGCGAACCTTCTGGACTTGGAATAATTGTAACTAATATTCTTTAAGAAATAGTTATAGAAATGGTAACTTTTTTATTTCAGTTCACATACCATATTTACATGTGTTCAAATGATTCCCCCTCATAAGACTAACTCCAAAATATATATATCTGAATACTCAGAAGCTTGTAATAATTTATTTTTCGCTATCTCCCTTGTTTCATATCAGATCTTCCTTCTCCCAATTCAGTTCATCCTTCTATTGAGGGTATTATGCCACCATTCTTCCAAGCACAGGTCTGTCTGATATCTAAGCCATCTTGGGCCATTTTCGTTTCTCACCCTTTAAAGTCTCTACAACTGTCAATTCTTCCTTCTTTATAGCTATCCCTTCCCTTTCCATTTCAACTGCCCTCGTTTTAATCCTTATTATCTCTACTGGAAATGTTAAAAAAAAACCTCTTGATTCTTCTTGCCTCCAAATATCGAGCCCTACAAAATAATCTGCACATCACAACTGATTAATCTTCCCACAAAATCTATTTGATTTTCTCCCTCCCTAATCAAATATTCCTCACTCAATAAAGTCCAAATTTGTTAGCTTGGTATTCAGTATGGTTCCTCCAAATTTAGTTTCAAAACCAGATTGTCCACCATTCTCCTGCTGTAGACTCTATAGCATAGTGCTTAAAAGCATGGGCTGGGAACTCCAATTTCATTATTGCAGAAAAGAAGCAGTATTAGCCCTCTCTTTAAAAGAGGAAAATATGGACTTAGGAATATGATTCCCCTAAGAAGGAAACAAGCTTTTAATAAAAAAAAAAATTAAAGCAAATCTCTTAGAGCCAAAAGCACTTTCTCTCCCAGATAAGTACTATGAAATGTGTTAATCACTGCTAATAAGAAAGCGAATTTATAAGCTCTGAAACTAAAGTACATTGATTTACTGATTAATCAAACTGATATGACAGTCTCAAATAAGACTAACCTTAATTTCATTTTGCTGTTCATCCTTAATGGTGTGTTCCTGTGAGAAGTTTTTCTGCCAGTCCACATAAATAGATTCTCTTGCTGGAAAACCGTCTTATAAAGAGTCCTCATACATCCGCCCAAATTGCAAATCTTTATGTTTATTCAGGCATTGAAGTCTTGTTTACAGGCAATCATTGTTTTACTCTGATGCTTTTATAAAATGAAGATCTCCAAAAAGAGTCATAAAATTGACTTTCTGAAAAGTCTGTTTCTGATAAGTTTTAAATCATACCACTGAACTGGTTAAGAAATTACAAAACTCTAATGGAAAACCTGATAACTTCATCCAGATCAACAGGAATTACATGGGGCTGAATGAATTGATAAATATGATTTATAATTTGACTTTTTCTGAAATATACTGGCTTTCAATCTTTGTTTTCCAGAAAAACCTTTCATCTTACACTATAACCTATAACACGTTGATAAAGTACACCTTTGTAAACAAAGATGAAACATTTATCTTCTTCTCTCTACCTGATCCTTCCAGAATTTGGCTTTTCCAGCTGGCTCACCTGTGAACTTGGTGGCTTATTGCAATCAGATTACAACCAGTTATACTAATCATTGTTTTAATATGTTCTTTCTTCTTGTTTTCAAATTATTTATGCTTTATACCCCTCTCTGCTGCACCAGGACTTCATTAATGTTACTAGCTATATTACTTATATCCTATCTGTTTTATAAGATTGCTGTCTCTTACATTACTCAATGTGTAATCAGGCCTGTGACAAAATTAAAAACGGATAAACACCTTAAGACAGTAGATCATATATTTAACTCTACATAGACTATTGTAATAGCACAACTGTAGATATGGGAAGAAACAACAAGGGAAAACATTTCCTGGATCATAACAGACTAGTAAGACAGGTGATCCAGAGAAGTTTAGATTATCAACAGGGCCTGATCCAAAAATTAACACATTGAGTGGCCTATCAACAGAATCTTCACCTGATCTAGGAATAAGCCTTCTTAGCACTGTGGGACAAAATTGGTCATGAAATACCTCCCAAACATTTGTCGAATTTATGACCAAGAGGAGGCACTGTGGATGAAGAATGTCACCTGCCATATCAATAAACAAAGGATGTTCCAGCCATCAGGCTATCAGTCATTGCAGCCACCCACAACTGTGCACCTTGAGGGGATTCAGGATGGAGAAGAGCAGGATACTGGCCCTAGATAGTTAAGGTGCATATCAAAGAAATGATTTCAATGAGCCCACACTTTTGCATCTTCCCATACATAGAAAAGTACTAAATTCACTACCTTGAGATGTAAGGTTTTTCTTTAACCAACAGTAATCTTTTTTGTTTTCTAAGCCTTTAAATAGTGATTTAGGCTTTTTTGTTTGTTTTGTTCTTTTTTTAATTGAAGTATAGTTGATTTACAATATTGTGCTAGATTTTCTCTCTCTCTCTCTCATATATACATATATTTATATATAAATATATATACTTTTTCAGATTCTTTTCCATTATAGGTTATTACAAGATATTGAATATTGTTCCCTGTGTTATACAGTAAGTCCTTGCTGTTTATTTTGTATGTAGTAGGGTGTATCTGTTAATCTCATACTCCTGATTTATCCTTCCCCACCGTTTTCCCTTTGAACTATAAGTTTGTTTTATATGTCTGTGAGTCTGTTTCTGTTTTGTAAATAAGTTCATTTGTATTATTTTTTAGATTCTACATACAAGTGATATCATATATTTGTCTTTCTCTGTCTGACTTCTTCATTTAGTATGATAATCTCTAGGTCCGTCCATGTTGCTGGAAATGACAATATTTCATTTTTTATGGCTGAGTAATATTCCATAATTAACAGTAATTTTTTGATTTTCCGACTACCTGTTTTTTTTAAAAAAAACTACGATATATCCTGGCTCCTCCCTGACTTCTTTGGAAAGGTCGCTCAGAGCTATCTGAGAGTTCATCTTACAGGCTTAAGTACTCAGAAAGTCCACCAAATAAAACATAATTCTCAACTTTGAGGTAGCACATTTTTTTCTCAGTTGACACTGGATTCTAAGAGGCTTGAAAACAGAGCCTGGAAATTTTCTGATTCAAAAGACTTTTATAGAACTGGTACCATGCTAGGAATTTATCCCACAGTTATACCCACACTTGTAAATACAGGTAGCACCTCTGAAAAATACACAAAGAATGTTCAAAAATGATTGTTTCTGGGGAAAAAGTAAAGATAAATAATAAATTTTAAAAAGAGAAAAATAATTTCCCTGGGGCAAAAAAGGAAAGAGACTGCCCCCACCCTTTTTCTTTTATCATTTACTTTAGAAATCTTGTCACTGTTTTTTCTCTATCTCTTTGAAATATATGTAAATAAACTTCTTCCCAGCTTTTCACCCAGGAATGTCTTTCTCAAGGACATGAGAGCCATCTCTTTGAAATGTACTCATCAAAGAAGATAGCACCCTATCTCCCAATTTATGTGGGAGCCTAACTTCTATAGGCATGTGGCTCCAAGCTACAAACCTATCTCCTGTCATACAGATATAAGAAGTTTAACCTTACTATGGATAAAGGCAATTACCTAACACAGATTGTCATTCTAATTACCTGATTAATTTATGGTGAATTATGCAGGCAAAAGAGTACTATCAAGTACTCTTATTTGAGGACTAGTTATTGTTCTTGAGAACATGTATGTAATGGGTTGTATCTGCTTACTTATATAAAATGGTGAGACTTCCTTCTGTATCTGCAATCTCTTTAGCGGTTTGCCTGTGATTTGTGTCGTATTCTGGTTTAATGCTTACTCAATAATAAAACCTTCCTTTCTCTTCTACCTTTGTGAAGAGGTTTTCAGGATATATTGTTTTTAATCTTATTTACCCCCAAATCACTAGACATCATTGTATCTTTTGAATTTGTACATATCTGCATGTATTAACTACTCAATAAATAATGAAAAGAACAAATTAAGAAAAGAGGGGGTAGGGATGCAAAGTGTGGGAGGTAAAGAGCAAGGAAGAAAAGAAGAAGAGAAGGAGGAAGGAAAGAAAAAAAACAAGATAATGATAAAAAACAAGAAAAGAGCAATTCCACTTAGGGAAAAAAAGACTTCAAAAATAATGAAGACTTTCCAGCAATACTCTAGAATCAAAGGCTCTATACGTTGAACATATTGTATTTTAAGTAATTAAAGGGCAGAACAATCAAGCTAATATCCCACTCTCAGAAAAAAACTTACTCAGCAACTGACCCAGACTAAAGTCACAAGTCAAGTCAAGTCTAGCAGTTCTTAAACTTGTCCTGGACTCCATTTACAGTCTGGTGAAAAATAAAAGCTCTTCTCAAAACAATGACCATAATACATAAAACAAAAAACATAGATTTAAAAGGAAAACAATTACATTGACAGTTATAAAAATATTTTTAAATTTGTTGTATTAACAAACATGAAATAACAAGATCTAGCAGTGGATCTAATAACTTCCATAATTTAGAGGTAGTGCAATCATAAACAATATTTTGCATATCTGTATTGTGGTATGAAAATATCTGTAATTTCTATTCATGAAAAAGTCTTAGGTATTGCCAGCACTACTGTGGTTTGTCGCCTATATTAATAAATAAACAAAATGCTAAATTTGAGATAGAACTTTGAAAATAAAGTTCTAATTTTTTTCTCAACCAAGTCCAGAGACCCCTGGATTCTATAGATGGATTTCTTTAGACTTTAGCCTAAGAAGCCCCATGTGGGTTGTAACTTTAGAGCCCAGAATGTTTCTTCTGTGATCAAAGAATCTAGGCAATATACACCACAAGGGACAGGAAGTTCCTGCTCCAGGAAGATAAACCACTTTCCTGGTCTAAGGAGCACCTAAATCTCCTTACTCTCTTACTCCAGTATAACTTGACCTAGTACTCCTGTAATAAGAACCTTACAATGACTGCAAATAAATTACATGAATATTGAGTTTACTACAAAATACACTACAGCTACTAATACTGTACAATCTAGTTGAATATTTGTCAACATTTAGTGTGCATAAAAATCACCTGGGAAGCTTGTTTTTTGAAAAAGATTTACGACCTCATCATCAAAGTAGCTCTAAATGGGGAACTGAAATCTTCACTTCTACTAACACCCAAAGTGATTCTTATCCAAGCAGACAACTGCCGAACATTTAAGAAACACCAAAAGAATTAAAGAGAGGCCTCAGGGCTTCCCTGGTGGCACAGTGGTTGAGAGTCCCCCTGCCGATGCAGGGGACACGGGTTCACGCCCCGGTCTGGGAAGATCCCACATGCCACGGAGCGGCTAGGCCCGTGAGCCATGGCCGCTGAGCCTGCGTGTCCGGAGCCTGTGCTCTGCAATGGGAGAGGCCACAACAGTGAGAGGCCTGCATACCTTAAAAAAAAAAAAAAAAAGAGAGGCCTCAAACTCAATAAACAGAAAGCTAAACTCTTAATTAAATATAATTAGTATACTTAATATCTTCAGAGATATTTAAATGTTTATATAGCTATAAAAAGAAGAACCACAATAAAACCACTGGCATTCTTGGAAATTAAAAATGGTATTGCAGATACAAAAACTACATAGCTGAAGACATAAACACACTAACAACACAAATTAATGATGAAAAAAGAAAGCTAAAGAATTCTCCCAGAATGAGAAAATGGCAAGAAAATGCAAAGTATGAAAAGAAAAAAAAATTAAAATCCAGGAGACTCATCCAGACAGACCAACATCCACCTTAACAAGAGTTTCATAAGAGAGAAAAAAAATAGAAAAAAAGAAGTGTCTCTTCCTATAAATGGGTCTGGAAAATATACACACAAAAATAGCAATTATCTTGGGCAATAAAAATGGAATTGAAATGGAGAGAAAAGTGACATTAATGTTTCCTTAACATATTTCTGCAATTGTATGATTATTTTACAAGAATAAATTCACACATTCCTTATGAAATTGGTTTATTAATTGTAAACAGATAAAATTAATATCAAAGACACATCAGGAAAATGCTAATAGAAAGAAAGCCACAAATATCAATATTAACACTAGGCAAAATAAAATTCAGAGCAAAAAATATTAAGAAAGATAGAGGAATATTTTATAATGATAAAAAGGAATTGATCAGAAAGACAGGATAGTCAAGAACATTTCTGAACTTAATAAGTTTCTAAATATATGAAACACTTGTGGGGTCTAGGTCACACCCACAAGCAGGCCAGCACCAGCCATGAACGTGCTACCTTGGCTATACAGACAGCAGTACAGGAAGTCTACTCCACCCTCCAGCAATCCAGTAGCAACAATACAAGGCAGGGCCTCACAGCAAACCAGGCCGAGGGCCAGCCTTGCCTACCAGTGCACCTACAGTAGTCAGTCCTGCCACAACAAAGTATGCATATAGCCAACATAGGGGACACCCCTAAAGCATACAGCTCTAATGGCCAAAGGGGGGTATGCTGCTAGACCACACAGGATATCTCCTACATAGGGCCACTCTCCAATAACAGGAAAGCTAACCAACATACCTAACACATAGAAATAAACACAGAGAATTAGACAAAATGTGGAGACAGAGGAGTATGTTCCAAATGAAGCAACAAGAAAAATCCTCAGAAAAGGAACTAAATGAAATGGGTATAAGCAATCAACCTGATAAAGAGTTCAAGGTAGTGAGTATAAAGATACTCATCAGTATAAAGATACTCATCAGTATAAAGATACTCATCAAACTCAAGAGAAGACTGGATGAACAGAGAATTTCAACAAAAAGTTAGAAAGTATAAAGAAGAATCAAGTAGAGCTGAAGAATACAATTACTGAAATTTAAAAATAAGACAGAAGGAATCAACAGTAGACTAGATGATACAGAGGAACAGATCGATGATCTGGAAAACAGTAGTGGAAATTACCCAAGCTGAATAGAAAAATAATAATAATGAGGATAGTTTAAGAGACCTCTGAGACAACATCAAGCATACTAATACTTGCATTATAGGGGGTCCCCAAAGAATAAGAGAGATAAAAACATAGACAACTTATTTGAAGAAATAATACCTGAAAATTTACCTAATCTGAAGGAGGAAACACACATCCAAGTCCAGGAAGCACACAAAGTCTCAAACAAGATGAACCCAAAGAGGCCCACATCAAAATACATTCTAATTAAAATGTCATAAATTAAAGATAAAGAGAGATTCTTAAAAACAACAAGAGAAAAGCAACTAAATACATATAAGGGGACTCCCATAAGACCATTGTTTGACTTTTCAGCAGAAACTTTGCAGGCCAGAAAGCAGTGGCACCACATGTATTCAAAGTGCTGAAGGAAAAAATCTACAACCAAGAATATTCTACCCAGCAAGGTTATCATTCAGAATGGAAGGACAGATAAAGAGTTTTAGAGACAAGCAAAAGTTAAAAGAGTTCATCAAAACCAAATCAGCCTTACAAGACATATTAAAGGGACTTCTCTAACCAGAGAAGAAAAGGCCACAACTAGAAATGAGAAAGTTATAAAAGGAAAAATCTCACAGTAAAGACAAATATATAGTCAAGGTAGTGGACCAAACAATTATAAAGCTAGTAGGAAGGTTTAAAAAAAAAAAGAGTAAAATCAACTATAAGGGATATGCAAAATTAAAAGATGTAAAATATGATATCTAAAATGTGGCTCAGGGCAATAAAAATGTAGGACTGTTAGAATGTGTTTGGGATCATTAACTTAAATTAGGCATATATATACATATGTTGTCACATATGAACCTCATAGTAACCACAAAACAAAAACCTATATTAGATGCATGAAAAATAAAGAGAAAGGATTCCAAACATAACACTAAAGGTAGTCAAAAATCACAAGGAAAGAGAGCAAGAGAAGATGAAATGAACAGAGAAGAATTACAAAAACAACCAGAAAACAATTAACAATTTGGCAATAAGGAAATACTTATCAATACTTACTTTCAATGAAAATGGACTAAATGCTCCAATCAAAAGACACAGAGATAAGAAAACAAGAACCATCTGTATGTTGCCTACAAAAGACTTTCTTCTGACATACACAGGCTGAAGGTGATGGGATGGAAAAATATATTCCATACAAATAGAAACAAAAAGAGAGCTGGGGTAGCAATACTTGTATCAGACAAAATAGACTTTAAAAGAAAGACTATAAAAAAAGACAAAGAAAGGCATTACATAGTGATAAAGGAATCAATCCAACCAGAAGATATAACAATTGTAAATACATATGCATGCAACATACAAGCACCTAAACACACAAAGCCCATATTAACAATATAAGGGAAGAAATTGACAGTAATAAAATAAAAGTAGGGGACTCTAACACCTCACTTACATCAATAGACAGGTATCCAGGCAGAAAGTCAATAAGAAAACACTGGCCTTAAAGTACCCAACAGTCCAAATGGCCTTAATACATACATAAAGAACATTCCATCCAAAAACTGAAGAATACACATTCTTTTCAAGTGAATATGGAACATTCTTCAGAATAGAACACATGCTAGGCTACAAAACAAATCTCAGTAAATTAAAGAAGATCGAAATCATAGCAAGCATTTTTCCAACTGCAACTGTATGAGACTAGAAATTGACTGCAAGAAAAAACTGGAAAAAACATAAACATGTGGAGCCTAAACAATACACTACTAACAAAACTAATGGGTAATTGAAGAAAACAAGGAGTAAATCAAAAAGTGTCTTAAGACAAATTAAAATGGAAACACAACAGGCCAAATGTATGGGATGCAGCAAAAGTACTTCTACAGGGAAGTTTATGGTGATAAAGGCTTACTCCAGGAAACAGGAAAAATCTCAAATAAATGATCTAAATGTATACCTAAAAGAAACAGAAAAAAAAACAACAAACAAAACCCAAAGTTAACAGAAGTAGGGATATAATAAAGATCAGAGCAGAAATAAATGAAATAGAGACCAAAAACAAAAAAATAGGGAAGATCACTGAAACTAGAAGCTGGTTCTTGTAAAAGATAAACAAAATTGATAAAACTTTAGCCAGACTCATCAGTTACAACCAACACTGCAGAAATACAAAGGATCGTAGAGGTTACTACAATTATATGCCAACAAATTGTAAAACCTAGAAGAAACAGATAACTTTCTAGAAATATATAATCTCCCAATACTTAATCAGGAAGAAATAAAAAAATATGAACAGAGCAATTACTAGTAATGAACTTGAATCAGTAATAAAAAAACTACCAACAAACAAAGCTTCAGGACCAGAGAGCTTCACTGGAAAATTCTACTAAACATTTAAAGAAGAGTTAACACCTAACCTTCTCAAACTATTCCAAAAAACTGCAGAGGAAGTAATACTTCCAAGCTCATTCTTTGAGGCCAACATCAAACTGATACCAAGACCAGACAAAGACACAACAAAAAAGAGAATTACAAGATAAACATAGATGCAGAAATTCTCAATAAAATATTAGCAAATAATACATTAAAAGAATCATACAACATGATCAACTGGGATTTATTCCAGGAATGAATGAATTGTTCAATATCTGTAAATCAATTGATGTGATATACCACATTAACAAACTGAAGAAGAAAAATCATACAATCATCTCAATAGATGCAGAAAAAGCATTTTGACATACACTCTGACATCCATTTCTGATAAAAATTCTCAACAAATGGGTATAGAGGAAACATACATCAACATAATATAGGCCATCTATGACAAACCCACAGCCAAAAACATCCACAAAGGTAAAAAGCTGAAATTTTTTTCCTCTAAGGCCAGGAATAAGACAAGGATGCCCACTCTCATCACTTTTATCAAACATATTATTCAAAGTCTTAGCCACAGCAATCAGACAAGAAAAATAAATTAAAAAGGAATCCAAATTGGAAACAAAGAGGTAAAATTGACTCCATCAAAAAAACTGTTAGACCTACAAAATAAATAGCAGAATACAAAATTAATATACAGAAATCTGTTCCATTTCTATACATTGATTATGAGCTATCAGAAAGAAAAATTAAGAAAGCAATCCCACTTACAATTGCATTAAAAAGAATAAAATACCTGGGGAAATAAGTTTAACCAAGGATGTGAAAGATATGTACTCTGAAAACTATAAGAAATCAATGAAAGAAATTGAAAATGACACAAATAGATGGAAAGATATACAATGCTCATGGATTGGAAGATAAATATTGTTAAAATGATCATACTACCCAAGGCAATCTACAGATTCAATGCAATCCATATCAAAACACTAATGGCATCTTTCACAGAACTGGAACAAATAATTCTAAAATTTGCATGGAAACACATAAGCCCCCAAGGAGCCAAAGAAATCGTGTGAAAGAAGTACAAAGCTGGAGAAATCATGCTCCTTGATTTCAAACTATATTATAAATGTATAGTAATTAAAACTATATGACATTAGCATAAAAGCAAACATGCAGATTAATGGAAATGAACAGAGAGCTCCAAAATATAACCATGAGTATATCGCCAATTAATCTACAAGAAAGGAGGTAAGAATATATAATGGAGAAGAGTCAGCCTCTTCAATAAATGGTGCTGGGAAAACTAGACAGCTACATGCAAAAGAATCAAACTGGACTAATTTCTCACACCCTACACAAAAATAAACTCAAAAGGGATTAAAGACTTAAATGTAAGACCTGAAAACATAAAACTCCTGGAAGAAAACACAGGTGGGATACTCTTTGATATCAGTCTTAGCAAAATTTTTTTGGATCTGTCTCCTCAGGCATGGAAAACGAAAGCAAAAATAAACAATGGGACTTCATCAAACTGAAGGCTTTTTCCAAAAAGACAGAAACAATCAACAAAACGAAAAAGTAGCCTACTCAATGGAAGAAGATACTTGCAAATGATATATCCAATAAGGGATAAGTAATCAAAATATATAGATAATTCAAACAATTCAACATCAAAATAGCAAACCCAATTAAAAACTGGGCAGAGGACCTCAATGGACATTTTTTCCAAAGAAGACATACAAATGGCCAACAGACAAATGAAAAGATGTTCAACATCACTAATCATCAGGGAAATGCAAATCAAAACCACAATGAGATACCACCCCACACGTGTCAGAATGGCTATCATCAAAATGACAACAAGCAACAAGTGTTGGTGAGGATGTGGAAAAAAGGGAACCCTAATGCACTGTTAATGAGATGATACATTAGTGTGGCCACCATAGAAAACAGTATGGAGGTTCCTAAAAATTAAAAGTAGAACTACCATACAGTTCAGCAGTTTTGCTTCTGGGTATTTACCCAAAGAAAATAGAAACACTAATTCAAAAAGATATATGCACACCAGCGTACACTGCAGCATTATTTACAATAGCCAACATATGGAAACAAGTGCTCGTCAATAGATGAATGGATAAAGGAGACGTAGGGGAAGGGGTCAAGATGGCACAGCAAGAGGACAAGAAGTTCACCTTCTCCACAAACACGTCAAATATACATCTATATGTGGAACAATTCTCGTGGAAAACTAACTGGAAACTGACAGAAGGATTCTTATACAACCAAGGCTGCAAGACAGATACACACAAAATCAGGTAGCACTGGAAGAAAAGAATCAGGTGGGGACCTGTACCCCTGGCAGGTGACTAAGAGGAAAAGAGAGATCCCTGGGGTGGAAACTCACTCTGGGGAGTCAGCAGGTCAAGCCACAGACTGCGTGTCCTAGGCCAGGTCCTGGCCCTTGGCTGCTCAGAGAATGGCTGGGACAGACAGAAAGGCTGGAGAAGCCTAGATTCCACTCACGAGGAGGGCATGGTGCTGGCTTACCCCCAGGCAAAGCAAAGAGAGGTCTGCCCCAGTAGCTACCACCTCCCTACACTTCCCCAGTTCAAGCCAAGCAAACGTCCTGGCCCCAGTCACTCCACACCACAGCTTGGCACTGGATCTAGTGCAGCCAGGACCTGAGAAAAGACTCTACCTAGGGACACAGAGGCAATCCAGGAGCCCAGGGCATAGTGCGGGTGGGGCAGCAGCAGCCACTGTTGGCACTTACCCAAGCTGCACATCAGAAACAGTCCAGACTTCCGAAAGCAGCACAGCACCCAAATTCCCATGACCAACTCAGTGTACACCCCAGCCCAAGCTGAACAAATGCTTCGGTCCTGCCCACTCCGTTCCACAGCCTAACACTAGAACTAAGGCAGCCACAACAGTGTAAAACCCACAACCATGGGCTGCATCTGAGCAGAGCCACAGATGCTTACACAGGCAGAGCATCAGACCCCTGTAGGCACATAAGCTCCATTTGCTTCAGCACTCCCCTCCTTTGGGGCAGAGGCCCCAGTGTGGGGAGAAGGAAAAACACACACTTAAAGCGAACAGAGCCAGCTGGAGCCTGACCCTCAGGACTTCCACTCTTAGCAACTTAGGAGCAGACCCTGCCCCGGACAGGGCAGTGACAGCCACTGAGCAGAGAGGAATTCCCACCTCACATCCTGTACAGGCTTTAGCTTCTCCATCAGCAGCCACACCAACTACTAAGGTCATACTGGCCAGCACACCCTGTGGAAAGATATGACAGGCATAAACAACTCCAGCCCTCCCACCAAAGGCATTGGGCATAGCAATTTCCATAAGAATGCTCTCACATAACAACACCTCTTCAAGGCCACAATAGGTAAATGTTTTACCTATATTCATAGAGACAGAGAAAGTTAAGTAAAATGAAAAGGCAGAGGAACTACTCTTAATTGAAAGAGCAAGAGAAAAGTTCTGAAAAAATAAATAATGAAACAGAAATAAGCAATTTATCAAAGAATTCAAAATGCTGGTAATAAAAATGCAAACTGAATAAGGGGAGAAGATTGATCTAAACACAGATCATTTTAACAAGGAACTAGAAAATATAAAGAACCCAATATCTGAGAAAAAAAAGAACACTAGGGCTTCCCTGGTGGCACAGTGGTTAAGAATCCACTTGTCAATGCCAATGCAGGGGACACAGGTTCGAGTCCTAGTCCAGGAAGATTCCACATGCTGCGAAGCAACTAAGCCTGTGTGCCACAACTACTGAGCCTGCGCTCTAGAGCCCACAAGCCACAGCTACTGAAGCCCATGCACCTAGAGCCCGTGCTCCGCAACAAACAGAAACCAACGCAATGAGAAGCCCACGCACCACAACAAAGAGTAGCCCCCACTCACCACAGCTAGAGAAAGCCCACATGCAGCAACAAAGAGCAAACACAGAAAAAAATTAATTAATTAAATAAATTTTTTAAAAAAAGGAACTCTAGAAGAAATGAGTAGCAGACTAAATGACACATAAGTGATCTAGAAGGTAGAATATTGGAAATCACTTAATCAGAATTGCAGAAGGAAAGACAAAAAAAAAAAAAAAAAGCACAACATACAAGTTCTCTAAGATAACATCAAATGTGCCAACATTTGCATTATAAATGTTCCAGAAGGAGAAGAGAGAGAAGGGAACAGAAAATGTATATGAAGAAATTGTGGCTTAAAATTTTCCCAAATTGAAAGAAGAATAAGGATATCCAGGTACAGGAAGCACAGAGGGTCCCAAACAAGATGAACCCAAACAGACCAACACCAAGACATATCATAATTAAAATGGCAAAAGTTAAAGATAAACAGAGAATTCTAAAGGAAGCAAGAGATAAAGAGTCATATACAAGGGAATCCCCATAAAGCTATCAGCTGATTTCTCTACAGATTTGCAGGCCAGAAGGGAGTGGCATGATATATTCAAAATGCCAAAAGGGAAAAACCTGCAACCAAGGATACTCTACCCAGCAAGATTATCATGTGGAATAGAAGGAAAGACAACTTCTCAGACAAAACTAAAAGAGTTCAGCAATACTAAACCTATCCTAAAAGAAATGTTGAAGGGTCTTCTCTAAAAAGAAAAAGAAGAAGCTATAGGAAAGGGAAAATCCAACTAGGAAAGGCAAATATATAGTAAGGATTGAAGGTCACTTAAATAAGCCAGTACATGTATTAAAAGACAAAAAAATGTAAAAACAACTATAACTATAATAAACAGTAAAGGGATAAGCAGGAAGATGTAAAATATGACATCAAAAACACAAAATGTGGGGGAGGGGAATAAAAAAATGTACTTCTTTTTTGGGGGGGGCATGCCACACAGCTTATGGGATCTTAGTTCCCCAAACAGGGATCGAACCCAGGCCCTCAGCAGTGACAGTACAGAGTCCTAACCACTGGACTGCCAGGGAATTCCCAAAATGTAGATCTTTTAGATATGTTGGAACTTAAGTGACTATCAGTTTAAATCAAGTAGATATAAGTACGGGTCAACAAACACAAACCCTATGATAACCACAAATCAAAAGCCTACAACCTGTGCTATGGTATTGTCACAAAAACAGATTTATAGATCAATGGAACAGAATAGAGAGCACAGAAATTAAACCCATGCACCTATGGTCAATTAATCTACAACAAAGGAGGCAAGAATATACAATGGAAAAAAAAAAGACAGTCTCTTCAGCAAGAGTGCTGGGAATGCTGGACAGCCACATGTAAAATGGTGAGATTAGAATATTCCATTACAAGCTATATACAAAAATAAACTCAAAATGGTTTAAAGACCTAAATGGAAGACTGGATTCCATAAAACTCCTAGAAGTGAACATAGGCAAAACACTGACATAAACCATAGCAATAATTTCTTGAATCAGTCTCCTAAGACAAAAGAAATAAAAGCAAAAATATACAAATGGGACTACATCAAACTTACAGCAAAGAAAATCATCAACAGCACAAAAAGACAACCTATTGAATACGAGAAAATATTTGCAAATGATATGACTGGCAAAAGGTTAACACCCAACATACACAAACAGCTCATACAACTCAATAAAAAAAAATAATAACAAACAAGCCAATCAAAAACTGGGCATAAGACCTAAATAGATCAAAGAAGACATATAAATGGCTAACAGGCACATGACAAGATGCTCAACATCACAAATTATTAGAGAAATGTGTATCAAAACCACAATGAAATATCACCTCACACCTTTCAGAATGTCTATAATCAAAAGTCTACAAATAAAAAATGTTGTATAGGATGTGGAGAAAAGGGAGTTCTCATACTCTGTTGGTGGGAATGTAAATTGGTGCAGTCACAATGGAAAACAGTGTGGAGTTCCCTCAAAAAATTAAAAATAGAACTACCATATGATTCAGCAATTCCATTCCTGGTTATATATCTGGAAAAAAGAAAACACTCATTCGAAAAGATACATGCACCTCAACGTTCATAGCAGCATTATTTATTATAGCCAAGACATGAAAGCAACCCAAGTGCCCATCAACAGACAACTGGAAGAAGAAGAAGATGTGGTACCTATATATATATATATATATATATATATATATATATATATATATATATATATATATATATATATATATATATATATATATATATATATATATATAATGCAATGTTACTCTGCCATTAAAAAAAAAGAATGAAATACTGCCATTTGCAGCAATGATACAAACTGCTAGGTATAAAATAGATAAGCAATAAGGTTATACTGTATAGCACAGGGAATTAATCATTATCTTGAAATAACCTACAATGGAGTATAATCTGAATTGCTATGCTTACACCTGAAACTAATATAATAGTGTAAATCAATTACACTTCAATAAAAAAATGTAAAAAGAAAAAGGAGATATGGTTCATATATACAATGGAATATTACTCAGCCATTAAAAAAACAATCACATCAGCCATTTGCATCAACATGAATGGATCTAGAAGGTATTGTGCTAAGTGAAAGAAGTCAGAGAAAGACAAATGCCATATGATCTCAATTATATGTGGAATCTAAAAAACAAAACAAAAACAGATATAAAGAACAAATGGGTGGTTGCCAGAGGGGAGGGTGGGGGAAGGTGGAGGGAATAGGTGAAGATGATTAAGAAGTAAAAACCTCCAGGTATAAAATAAGTAAACCACAGGGACATGATATACAGCATAATGAATACATTCAATAATATTGTAATAATTTTGTAGTGGGACAGATGGTTACTAGACTAATCATGGTGATCATTTTAAAATGTATGCAAATGTCAAATCACTATGTAGCAAACCTGAAACTGATATAATATTGTATGTCAACTATATTTCAATTTAACATAATAAAAATAAAAAATAAGTAAATGTATGGAACAAAATGCCACTAAAAATACAAAGAGAAAATGGAAATCCACTGTAATGTGGGAGACTTCAACTCTAATAAATGAGGCAGAGACAAGAGTAAAAATGAAGATAATTCATTTATTACAATTAAGAAGTTCAAGAAAGTTATTTTTTTAGAATTTTCTATGAACAAAAACAGAATACACATTTTTTTCAAACAGGCAACTTTCAAAAAAAACCCATGAATTAAGCTACAAAGAAAATCCCTAAAGTTTTCCCAAAAAAAAGAAATCCAAAAATTTTTCCAAAATAAAACCTATACTGTTACCAAAATTCAGTGAAACTAGGTATTAATTTTATAGGATGAGAAAAACAAGCAAATAAAAACAAAGTTTAAAATTTTGAAATACCCTTCTAAGACTCCTAGGCCAAAAAAGAGAAAAATATTAACTAAAATTTATGCCTATTTAGAAAAAGAGTAAAAAGTACTGCCCCTCAAATATAAGGTGTCCAGAGAAAAAAGTGACATCATAAATAAATTTAAGACATTAAGAGAAAAAAATGAAGAAGACTAAAAATAAACTAAATAAATGTACTCAGTATATAAAATAATGGCAAAATTAACTCGGGAATTAGAAAGTAGGAGTTAATAAAGATAAAAACAGAAATTAAGTAATTTAAAAAATTAACAGTAATCTTAATTACCAAAAGAAATCTTTACAGAGAATAAAATAGAAGAAGTCAGATTTGTAAAATTTAGGCTAAAAAAAAAAGACACATTTTCCTAATGCTGTTCATTTGTTGACTCTTTTCTACTTTGCAGAATTTATTGAACTTTTCTTTTTTTCTTTTGATCCATTTTTGTGAATGCTCCATAGATATCTGAAAGGTGTGTGTTAGTTGTATATAAAGTCCTATACACCAAATCAAGTTGCAAACTGTCCATTTTTGTCCAGGGTGGTCAACAAATAATAAATAAAAACAAAAACTGCTCTATTTTGAGGTCTTCTATAATATGCCTTAAACCAACTTTCCTAAGTTGAATTCCAACCAATATTAAGTGTGAATTGTCCACTCCTATTACATAAGTCTCTTTATCACCTCCCATATTTATTTTTCCTCCCTGATTTTTCCCATTCTTATTTCCCACTAGGGCAATCCCTAATTAACATGAAACTAACACTACCTAGTGCTAGATTTCATTCCAGAGTAGTTTCCCTAGAGAACCCAACTTATGACCCATGAGTGAGGATTTGAAGGAAGAGTGTTGTATTGAACTCTAGTAGTTTGCTTTATGTTATTCTCATCTCCTAAATAGGCATGCAATTATTAGAATCAGAGACTATTTCTTTTACTTCTTTTCTAGTTCTATGAAGCATATGACAATGTGGGAATACAGAACAGTTACCTAATAAATATTGATGATCAACCGGCTGACATGAAACTCATGATATTATATAAATACTACATAAGAACTTGTTTTAAACTCTGCTCTAGATTTCAGCTTTACCTTTTTCAAGTTTTGGAAAAGTAAAATAAAATCATGATTTTATCTAGCCACCTAGAAGGTATCTCTAAGTTTGATATCAAATTTATGGATCATGAGTTGAACATTCTCTGTAATATCATGTACAGCATGTATTTAATAGTCGCAAGAGCAAACAAGTTCTAGAAATCATTATTATCCACATATTTTATTTACAAGGCACTCAATCCTTTCTTTTTAATCATCAAGATGTAAGAGATTTTAACCTTCTCTTATTGGATAAATATTTATTAGATGCATTAAAATTTCTCACCAGGTTCTCAAATGTCAGCAATTCATTATCTTTTCAAAAAATATTTATTAAGCAATTATTACATCCCTGGCACTGTGCTAAGCAGTGGGGGATATAAATATTAATAAGACATCATTCCTCTACTCACAAAACTCATCATCTACTAGGGAAAGGAAGATACATAAACAAATGTATTAAACTCAAGATCTAATTGAATTCCAGCACTGGCCATCATTTTTCACAAGAGGTCTTATTTGGAAAGGGCAGTTACTAGGGGGAGATGGTCATGAGAAACAAGCTCAAGTTATAAGTCTTCTAATTCTTGTTTCTCTTGAACATAGACAAATTATACAGCTTAATGGAAGAGCAGTTTGCTGCTTTACAAAGGACTTAATAATTTCTAAACTATTTGCTCTACAAGGCAATCTGGTCCTAATAATAAAATGTGCAGATAAACATGCTAACTACTGCAAATATAAGGCGTTAGTATTAAGCCAGTACCTAGCACAATGCCTCACACAGACTAGATTTAACAAATACTTATTAAATGTAATCAGTACGGGGCCAGAGTCAAGATGGCGGTGTGGGAAGATGTGGAGTTTGCGTCTCCCCACAGCTAGGGTGCCTGCCGGACACTGGTGGGGGACCTCGACGCCCAAGGAGATGGGAGGAACCCCCAAGCGAACCATGTACCAGTGAAAAAAGAATGAAAAGAATTGAAGACAGTCTCAGAGACATCTGGGACCACACTAAACTCACCAACATTCGAATTATAGGGGTCCCAGAAGAAGAGAAAAAGAAAGGGTCTGAGAAAATATTTGAAGAGATTATAGTGGAAAACCTCTCTAACATGGAAAGGAAATAGTCACCCAAGTCCAGGAAGCACAGAGAGTCCCATACAGGATAAACCCAAGGAGAAAATCACCTAGAAACATATTAATCAAACTAACAAAAATTAAATTCAAAGAAAAAATATTAAAAGCAGCAACAGGAAAACAAAAAATAACATACAAAGGAATTCCCATAAGGGTATCAGCTGATTTTCTTTTGTCTATAGTAATACCTTTCCCAAAGAGTTCCATACTTCTTATTCTCTCATATTGTTGTGTCATCTCAACTTAAAGAACTCCCTTTAGCATTTCTTGTAAGGTAGGAATACGGGTGATGAACTCCTTCAGCTTTTGATTGTCTGAGAAAGCCTTTAACTTCCCTTCATTTTTGAATGACAGTTTGCCAGGCACTGTATTGTTGGTTGGCAGATTTTTTCTTTCAGCACTTTGAATATATCACCACATTTGTCACTGGCCTGCATAGTTTCTGCTGAAAAATACATTGATAATCTTATGGGGGAAGGGAGGGTCCCCATGTATGTAGCAAGTCATTTTTCTCTTGCTGCTTTCAAATTTCTCTTAGTCATTAAGTTTGACAATTTGATTATACTGTGTCTTGGTGTGGGTCTCTCCAGGTTTTTGTTTTTGTTTTTTTTTTTGGTGTTTTTTAGACTTCCTGGATGATGTCTATTTTCTTTCTTGGTTTGGAAAATTTCCAAACATTATTTCTTTGAATAAGCTTTCTGCTCCCTTCTTTTCTCTTCTTCTGGAACTCTCATAATGCATATATATCCACATGATGATACACATATGCATAAGTTTCTTAAGCTGACTTCACTCTTTTTCTTTTTTTTCTTTGCTCCTCTGACTGTATAATTTCCACTGACTTGTCTTTGAGTTTACTGATCCTTTCTTTCCTGTCTGATCTAGTCTGAGCTAAACTCCATCTATGGATTTTTTCCCCCATTCAATTGTATTATTCAGCTCTATGATTTTTTTTTTAACATTTTGTCTTTGTTAAAATTCTTACTTTGTTCATAAATTGATCTCCTGACCTCAATGAGCACCTTCCTGTTCATTATTTTGAATTATCTGTTGGGTAAATCACATATCTCTAGTCTACTAGGGTCCGTTTCTGGAGAGTTAGTTTGTTCTTTTATTTGGAACATATTTCCCTGTTTTTTTCTTGACTCTCTCTGTGTTTTTCTGTGCATTAGATAAAATAGCCACCTCCCCAGTTGAGAGACTGGCCTCAAGTGGGTGATGAACTCCAATAATCAGCCCATCCAGCTACTCCAGATGCTTCTCAAATGTTTTTGCTAGTCTAACTTGAAAAGTTAGACACTAGACACTAGATGTGCAGCATAACCCCTTCCAGGGAGAAACTAGTAGCTGGGCTTTACTGCTGGAGCAAGCCTGGGAAAGGAGTTGTAGGAAGAGGCTCCGTTCATTCAAAACTGCCACTTTGTTCTGTGTAGACCCCAGGAAATTAGAGAATGCATGGCTCCATCAGCTCCTAGAGGCAGGCGAGTGAGAAGCTAGATCTTCAGGCAGTAGTCAGAAAAGTCTACTGTACTAGATGTGTAGTCCAACTCCTTCTAAGATGGTGACTCGGTTACTTAACTGGAGCTAGCCAGAGGAAAAGCCATGGGAAGTGCCCACACACAGGTTCAAATGCCTAGGAAACTAGTGATTGCCTGTCCCATCAGCTCCCAAAGACAGCTGAGTTAGAAGTCAGACCCTGGTCAGCAACTGGAAAATTTAATAGGTAAATGTGCATTCTAACCCCTTCCAAGAAGAAGCTGGAAGCTGGGCTTTATTGCCTGCTCATTCTGAACTGAGCCAGGGGAAAAAGCTATAGAAATTGTTTGAAAACTACCTCTTTGTTCTCTACGGTCCCAAGGGACTAGCAAATATAGGGCCCTGTCAGCTGCCAAAGATAGGCAAGCTAGTAGACAGTCCCTCTGGTAGCAGCCATAAAAGTTGGAGAGTTAGATATGTATCAAAACCTTTTCTCCTCAAGGAGAAGCTGGGAGATGGGGGATCCCTCTCAACTGTATGATGCTGTGTTAAGAATGGAGTTTATGGTGAGAGTGTATCTCAGTTTTTACTAACTGTTTTGAGGTGGGCATTTTCTTAGTTGACCAACTTGGAGGAATTGCTCAACTCGTTTCTGGATTTCAGAGGCAACTGATACATGTGTCGTTGTTTATTCTGTGTGTTTATGGGTAGAGGGAAGAGTCGGGAGCCTCCTATTCTGCCATCTTGCTGAGAATAAATCTATCCCTATTTTCTTTTTAAAATATTCTTTTTGCCTTTGTTGTTCTTCAGTTTCATTACAATTATGTGTAGATGTGGATTTCTTTCTATATATCTTGCTTGGGAATTATTAGATTTTTTAGCTATGGAGATTGCTATCTTCCATTAGTTCCAGGAAATTCTTAGTATATTTTTATGATTTTCTTCTCCTGTATCTTATATCAGAATATTTTAGAACTCGTCACACCACTCTCCATGTATCTTAACTGCTTTTACAAAAAAATCTTATTTTGTGCCTCTGTGGTGCATTGCAAGTAACCTCTTCAAACACATCTTTCAGATCATTAATTTGCTATCTAACCTCCTGTTTTGCCTAACCATTGGATTTTTCACAATTATGTTTTTCATTTTAGATAGTTCTGCCTGGTCAGTTTTGATAGTCTTTTCTTCCTTCATCATACTCCTCATACTTTACTGAGTAGATGAGGAAATAATATATATTAAGCATACTAATTTACATCTAATACCTTACTGTTTCAACATCTGCAGTATTTGCAGATCTGATTCTGCAGTTTGCTCTTTCTACAAAATTTCATTAATGTTGGCTTGCTTATTTGTGTGTCTTGTGAGAACTTATTATCCTTGGAGTTGTATGAGAATTTTTTGTGGACTTAGTGTACGGTGCAGAGAGAATCTGAGTTTACTTCTGGCAGTTACTTGGAGATATTGCCAAGACAGGACAATTTTAAATTTTCAGTTAAAGTCTTAGAGGCTACACAGATAATATGACTTTTGACCCAAAGTCCAGATAAGAACAGACTTATAGTTAGAAAATTTCCAAGATGTTCTGTATATTTTTCTGACCTACCCATGGCCAATTTAAGCCAGCCAAGTTTTCCTACTATCTCCTGCTGTAGAGGCTAGTGTTTTTCTTGTTTATCCAATGAGGTGGTCAAATAAAAGGATTCTCAGATTCATGTAAGGGTCTCATGTGACTTTCCAGCTGACAAGCTTTGTCTTCTGTCCTCAGTTCATGTTCTTCCAAAATCCAAGCTACAGGCAATAATGAAAAACAAATTCCCCATATCGCCTAGCACAATGCTAGTGCTGGCATGCTAGTTTGGATTTGTCCTCTTTGTACCTGGCTAGCCCCAACAAATTTCCCTAATTCACCTATCAGATTATCCATGTAGTTAAAAATAGTTTATCCATTATTTTTAGTTTTTCTAGTTCACTATATTTCTAAAAACCAAACCATTTTTTCATATTAAATTGCTTCTAGATATCACTGATGCCTATTTTCCTTTACCTCCTAAATGCTAATTTGATTAATAGAGGTCCTGCTTTCTCCTTCAGGTGAAAACAGAAGAATATAAGGACTGCATATACCTCAAAACTAGTACTCTTAGTAAAAGGCAGCATAGAATGGCAGTTACAGGGAACCTAAACTAAGGCTAGATAGCCACCGAGAAAAGATTTTTTTTTTTTCTCTTTGTGCTCCCTTATCACAGAAAGGTATCTGAGCAGCATATCACTCAGATATTTTCCTTGTGGTTTCCCTCACTTTAAATTTGCATCCCAGTTAAAAGTTAGATAAAGTAGAATACAAACCCCCAGTACGTACACTACAAGTTGGAGAAAGGAGAAAAAACAGGGGTAAAGGGAAAATGCTCTTCACTCCATTGTTGCAAAACGACAGGCACCATTCCTATATTCATTCTTTCCTTCCTTCCTTCATTCATCGATATTTACCTAGCATTTACTATGTATAGAGCATTGTTCTAGGTGTTGGGGATACAACACTGAATAAAGGAATATATGAATGATGACCATAAATGAATATATAAAAAGAAGATAAGAAAATAAACATGACAGCTCTTTGAAAATGACAAAATACTACAAAACTCCTTTGTTATTATCATCATTATCACAAGAGGATCTGGATAATTCTGTAGACTGTGATTATAAAAGCTGTGTTTTCCTTCCAAACAAGAGCAAATATACCTTAGTAGACTTGGAGTTTCAAAGCAATTTTCACTGGCAAAGTTTCTCACTTAAAGATATTTTCATAATTCTGTTAATCCATAGTTGGGACACTTCTCAACTCTCATTCAGTCACAAATGCGAAAGAACACTCTAAACTTCACATTAGCTTTTCCAATAAAGAAATTGATTTAGCCCATACAGTGTTCTAATTCAACTTCTATTTTCTCCAACAATAAATCTCAGGTTTCATTTCAACAACCAGACATGGACCAGAATGAAAGATTTAATGATGCTTCAGCTTGGTAGTTGTTGAGTAAGTGCTCTGATAAATTTCTACACTATAACATTTAATGAGACTTACTCCCAACAGAGTATTTACTACATCAGTTTATTTCATAGTATTATATTTGCAGAAGCAAGATAGAGCAAAGGTTATTTTGGATCCTTTACCAATAAGCTTCCTGTAAGTAAAGAAAAGTGCAACGATTTAATTTACAAAATCATTTAAAAAGGCTAAATGCTCAATAAATTCTGCTTTATCTAGTTCAGACAACCTCAGAAGCTATTGTAACTTGGATATAAAAATGTATATAAAATTCAGGCATTTTGTACCAGCTTTCTTTCCCTAACTTTGACTGGAACTGAATTTCAAAGGTTGTTGAGACAGTATTGGGATTTCTGGATAATATCTTTGAAACTCCCTCCTGCCTTGATAAGAAGAAGGGAGTCAGCAACTTATCTTACAAAAGGGAAGACTCTATCACTATGCCTATGCCCACTCCCATCAAAACTACACACACACAGAGACACACAAAGACACACACAGACACACACTTTCTCCTCCTCTCCAACCACTGCCATTTCTTGTCTGCAGCAGCCACTTTCAACTAAAGTGAGAAAAGAGAAGTCCCTGAAGGAAGACAACTTCAAAATCTTTTATCTTCTTCTAAAATCCTAAGAATATAGAAAAAGGTGTCTGAGATAAACTGGACCTCTTATACAAGCATCACCTGATACAATTCTGTTTAGTACTATGAAAAATGTGATACACAATCCCATCTATCCACTCTTACAAATTTCACCTCACAATACTAGTCACTCCTCATACACAGACTACTTCTACTTAAATAACCCAGGTACCCAAAAAATAATTTTTCACTAAAAAGTTATGCCATCTTTTGGACTGGGTTACATATATAATTTCTCTGGTAGTTCCAATAAACTAAGAATCGTAGAACAAGTTTTGTTGAATTTTGATTAACCACATTAAGCTCTACCTGTGAGAATTCAGTATAATACAGAAGTTGGAAATATCTTCTAGAGTCAGACATACTAGATTCACATCCTGGTTACTACCACTCACTAGCCTTCTGACTTGAGCAAGTTAAAAAGCATACATAAGTCTCAGTTTTATTTTCTGTAAAACAAACAAACAAGAAAAAAACATATCTTATATGGACACTGTAACAATTAAGTGATAAATTTATGTTAAGTGTTTAGCTATCAAGAAATGTTACATATAAATGTATGGGGGACCTAATGTTCTTTTAGTATCACTGGTATAAAATTAGTTAGAAACATAATCTTGCCCACAGTGTGTTTTCAATCTTATTGTGAAGACAGAATGCTCATCTAATAGACAAGTTTACTGAGTACCCATTACACAGGGCAAACATTTACATGATGGGGTATTATTAAAGAATCACCACTAATTTTCTACCTTAGTTAGACAAATAGGTCCTAAGATTTTCACATAAATGCTAATAATTAGGAAGTTCACAGATTTTTCCATTGATGCCAAAAATTAGGAATTTAATAATGTTAGGTTAGAAAAGAAGAAACCTGTTTAAGACATGTAACTAAAGGAAAAGCATATGGAAAGGCTATTCTAAACTTAAATGAATTAGATATCTAATAAGTTTATTGTGACAGTAATAATGTTAAGAACATATAGGAATTATAGGTTATGTGTTTATTTTTTTAAGTTATCAGTAAAACTTTAGTAATTTTAATTGTGTTGATTTCTTGATTATGGAAGAATCTTCCGCCAAATAGTCACCTCCACAACTAATAATGAAATCTAAGATTTATCGAGCACTTACTATGTGCCAGTCACTGCTATGAGCATTTTTACATGTATTATTAATTCACTGACGCAGACAACACTAAGATATAGGTCCTATTATTATCCTCAATTTATAGGTAAGAAAACTGACAGTTCAATAAAATAGCTTGCTTAAGGTCACATGGGCAGTATCCACCAGACCTGGGATAGGAACTCAGGCATCTGGGCTCCTGATCCCTTATCTTTAAGCATTACACCGTGTTGTCTTCCATTAAGCAAGTACTTATCTGACTTGGATAACCAATGATCTTTGACATCATACTGGAATGTCTAACAAATCTCTCAACTCAACATGTTGAAAATTGAGTTGCTGATCTTCCTCTCAAAAATGGCTTCAGCCACACTCTTCCCCATCATAGTTGATAAAAACTTAATCCATCCAGTTGCTCAAGCCAAAAAACAAACAACAACAACAAAAAAAACCTTGTAATTATCTGTGGTAGACACAGAGGTTTACTGCCCACATCCCCCTTCCAGGCAGGACTTGTTGCCTACCTGTGGAGGGTGAGGCCAGCAGATGGCCCCCCAGCTGTCAGTTCCTTCGGGGTCTGCAGCAGCTGCAGAGGGCTTATCCCCAGCACCCCTGCCTGCAGGTAAGACCCTTCTCAGGGTAGGGTGACCTGCTTCCAGTGATTGAAAGAGGCCTGGGCCTGGCTATTTCTTGAGGTTACCACTCTCTCCAGAGCTCCCTACTCATTGGTGGCTTTGTGGGTCTGGCTCACAGGTAGACTTCTTCCTCTGCTCAGTCCTACTCCCTTCTTCTCCCCTCACACATGTTGATTCCTAATAACACCTTGTATCCCAAATTCTGTCCAGTGTGTGCCTCTAGAGGAGCTAACCTGCAACACCAGCCATGACTCTTCCCTTTTCACTTACACCCCACAACCATTCTGTCAAACCCGGTTGGCTCTACTTACAAAATTTAACCTTAATATGCACTAGCCACCCTAGTCCAAACTAAAACGTGAGGAGTTCAAGAGAGCAGCACTCAATTGTATCCCAAGCATAAAGAACAGCGCCAAAAGTAAGTATTTGTGGAATGAATAAATCCTACATTTCATAAATTGATCTGTGTAAAATAAAGTCATCATTTCAATGTAATTAACAATCCCAATTTAAATGCATTGGCTTCCTTGGCAGAGATGTACAGGAATCAGAAGTTTACTGATGGAATAGTGTCCTGCTATTCAATTCTTTGGAAAACACAGACAATAATAGAGACTGATTAGGTCACTGGATTTTTATTTACTCATACTCTGAACTCCAACCCAAGGATCTGAGAACACACATCTATTAATTTTCACATTGGTACGTCAAATCACATTTTAATTTTCTCTCAACTTACCTCAAGCTCATCAAGGGCACTTCCCAGGGTTGCTGCCTGAGGTTCTGGTGGGACTAACACATTCTGGATGCCTTGTGAAGCATTTGAAATTACATCGAGGGCATTCTGAATTTCTTCACAAACTGTGTCCTTGCTGGCTTTGAGGGAAGCGACATCAGAATGTTCCAAACAAGCTGAACAAATTGAATGCAATATGGGGGAGTTCTCCTTCAATGAGGCCCGGGCACCTGCAATTTCATCCCTCTGATTTGGAGATTTTAGGTCCTGAGGAAAGAAATAAAAAGAGAGGTTATGGAAGAAAGATTTATGCCAAGAAACTCCATTTTTCTGCCAATATAAGTGAAAAGATAATAGACACTAGGAATTCATAACGACAAGTTAAAATAAAGGGCATAAATTATTTCTATACTCCTCCTGATTCTGTTAAAATTTCTATAATAGGAAAGCTAAGCCATAGCAAATAAAGGTCACAATGGTACAGATGTGTGGTAACTGAGTAACTCTTACATTTGTCAGTCATATACTTATAAGTCAGAAAAATACTTTGGCTTTCACATTATGAAATGAATTATAAGACAGCTTGAATTACAAGCATGCTGATTACTTATTTGCATAGATGGTGATGATTGCATTTAACCTTTTTGTTAAAACTAAACCAATTAAGTTAAGAATACTAAATTAAACTTCCCACCATTCAGCTATCTTCCACTCTTTTTTAGAAATACTTGCTAATAAGTTAATCCTGGATTTTTCTTTCTTTGACATTTATTCAAACAAATAGTTATTGAGCATTTAGTATATGCTAGCCCTTGTGCTTAGATGTCAAGTGCACAGAAGTGAACAATCCTGCAAGGACCTTGTTCTCCTGAAGCTTATGTTCTTGTTTGAGGGGGAGGGGGCCTAAAGACAAACGGATAAACTAGGTAAAACCAATACACAAGACAATTTCAGGTAATGAAAAATGCTATCGAGAAAACACAACACTGACTGACTTGAGAAGAGAAGCTCTTTAGCTTGGGTGGTCAGAGAAGATATTTCCTCAGAGATGACATTTGCAATAAATATAAATGAAAAGCATTTCAAACAGTGGGAGGAGAGGAAAGAGAAAGTCCTATATAAGTGACAACTGGTTAAAACTAGCTCAATATATAGTGAAAAACCCTGGCAAGTACTCCTTTAACCAAGAGATGAATGGTAACATCATCAGTGATGTCACATGGCTAGCAGGTGCTTCTTGATATGTTGTGACAAGACGAGTACTTCATCTGTCTGGAATTCTCTCCAAAAGCCCACAGTCTCAGTCTAATCATGAGAAAAACAACAAACAAAACCAGACTGGGGAAAATGCTACATGATACCTGGACTGTATCCCTCAAGACTGTTAAGGTCACAAAAAACAAAGAGACTGACTGATAAACTGTCACAGACCAGAGGAAATCGGGGAGACATGATAACTAAATGCAGCATAGAACCCTGGATCAGATCCTGGAACAGAAAAAAAGACATTAATGGGAAAACTGATGAATTCCAAAAAAAGCCCAGAGTTTAGTTAATAGTAATGCATCAATGGTTGTTCATTGTGGCTAACGTAAGACATTAACAATGAAGGAAATCAGAAGAAAAGTAGATGGGAAATTTCTGTACTATCATTGCAACCTTTCTGGAAATCTAAAATTATTAATATAAAAAAAAGTTTATTTTAAACAAAATTAATTCAAGGGAACTTAACAATAACGTATGCATTCCACATACAATATCTCATGTAATCCTTATAACAACTCATGATACATATTATTCTCCTTTTTAAAGATGAGAAAACTGATATCTAGAGAGACTGAGTTCATGAGCCAACTGACAAAGCTAAATGGTGGCATTTCTTGCATTGTAACCCAAGTCAGTGCAACTGCTAAGCCATGATCCTAACAGCTATGTTATACTCTTTCCTGCATGGGAAGGATTTCTCTTATTTGCTACTACACAAGGATGTGAGGACCTGTGTTGTATAATGACTTATAATTTATAAAGTGCTTCTGGATAGTATCTCACTGACCATCACAACACCCTTTAAGGCAATAAGGCTGGTGTTATTAGCCCCATTTTAACTAAATGAGTATTTAGTCTAAGGAGATAAAAAGGCTGATAAAAGAAGAGATGTAAACCTAAGTCTTCTGATGGCAAATCCCATGACTCTGCTACCTTCAGATAATGTTACCTGAGGTTAATAAATGGCAGCACTACTATATTTTTAGCTCCTTCCTTTCTGAAAATAAAGGCTGTCTGCTACTTCATGCAGGATTTGGGGGTAATTAACTTTTTTTTTTACAAGATGTAGGGAAGACAGAAGTAGCTGTCTACCCACTGTTCTTAGCTAGGACATGGAAGCAACCTAAGTGTCCATGGACAGAGGAATGGATAAAGAAGTTGTGGCACATATATACAATGGAATATTACTCAGCCATAAAAAGAAACAAAACTGAGTTATTTGTAGTGAGGTGGATGGACCTAGAACTTGTCATACAGAGTGAAGTAAGTCAGAAAGAGAAAAACAAATACCGTATGCTAACACATATATATGCAATCTAAAAAAAAAAAAAAGGTTCTGATGAACCTAGGAGCAGGACAGGAATAAAGATGCAGACGTAGAGAATGGACTTGAGGAAATGGAGAGGGGGAAGGGTAAGCTGGGATGAAGTGAGAGAGTGGCATGGACTTATATATACTACCAAGTGTAAAATAAATAGCTAGTGGGAAGCAGCCACATAACACAGGGACATCAGCTCGGTGCTTTCTGACCACCTAGAGGGGTGGGATAGGGAGGGTGGGAGGGAGACTCAAGAGGGAGGAGATACAGGGATATATGTATATGTATAGCTGATTCACTTTGTTATACAGCAGAAACTAACACACCATTGTAAAGCAATTATACTCCAATAAAGATGTTAAAAAAATAAATAAAGGACATCTGCCAAAAAAAAAGAAAACAGCATGTGCAAAGGTCTGAGGCATAACAGAGCAAGGAGTATGCATGCTACTGCAGGTGGCACTACAAGTACAGGGACGCTAAGCAGGAATGGTAATGAATCCAGCTAGAAACGCAGGCAGATGCCATGTTAAGGAACTGCGAGAGAAACAAGCTCAGATGTGTATTTTCAAAGATTGCTCTAGCAGTGACCATTTAGTGATTAGAGAGAATGAAATTTCAGTCAGGGAGACCAGGCAATAATCCAGGTAAAAGACAATGAGTGCCTGAACGCTGAACACTATTGCTAGGCTGTAGTAGGAGGGATCCAGAAATATTTAGGAGGCAAAAACAGTAAGACTCTGTGATACTTAGATGGAAGGGGGTGGAGGTATCTAGAAGCATCTAGAAAATTGTTTTCACCATTGTGCACATCGTGATGCATTCAGCCAGATGGAGAATACAGAATGAATAATGCATTTGGAAGAGAAAGGTAAAGTCCTTTTTGTCATCTGTGAAATGTGAGATGCCAGCATAATATCCAAATTTAAATATACTATACATGGATCTAGAATTAAGCTAGAAATAGAGATCTGTGAATCACTAACTCATAGCTGGGAGCCAAAGTCATGTGTGTGAAGGTTACAGGGCCTTCACCCAGGATGAATGTTACAATAAGGAGAAGATCCTAGGATTCATCATAAGTTGTTTCTTGAAGATATAAACCTGAAAATTTTGTGTGCTAGACCAAGAAGCTAAATATGTATTGTAAATTACCAAGAAGGACATCAGAAGATACCGAACTCTCCAAAAACCAAAGAAGCAAGCAAAAACACATGCACACCCTAGAGTTTAGGACCCAAAGTACTGTGGATAATTATGGTCACTATACTTTAAAAAAAAGAATTAAAGAAATGTTTTTAAGAAAAGCAATTTGGAAGACAGGATGACTTCTGTATGAGGGAGTTAAAAATATGGGGTCCGTTTACTTCAAAAAAGTGAAATTTATATTGGAATACACATGATTTTTTAATAACCTAGACATAATGAATGAATTTGACAAGTTGTTAATGGACTTCTTTACTAAATCTAGAAACAACAGATCAAAGATGAAGCTTTTTAGATTTGAATAAAATCTAAATAGATATAAAATAGATATAAAAATATATGTATTCCATCCACCTCCCTAGAGTCTGTCATACAGAGTGAAGTCAGTCAAAAAGAGAAAGACAAATACTGTATGCTAACACATATATATGGAATTTAAGAAAAAAAAATGTCATGAAGAACCTAGGGGTAAGACGGAAATAAAGACACAGACCTACTAGAGAACGGACCTGAGGATATGAGGAGGGGGAAGGGTAAGCTGTGACAAAGCGAGAGAGTGGCATGGACATATATACACTACCAAATGTGTATATATATATATATATTCATATTGCTGTCTCCCTCACTTCATTATACTTCCCTTGAATGAAAGCACTATAACTTATTTATTTTTTTATTCATTATCTAGTAGTACATGGCACATATTAGGAACTTAATCATTTATTTGAAGAAACAAATAGACAAATGAATAAGAAATAAGTAAGAGAAAGTTATGTTCAGAAAGGATAAGGAACTTGGGATATGATTATTCCAAGAAATCAAATGTGTGGAAAATATACATAATCCGGAGAGTCTAGACAAACTTGTACATGATAATGCCACAGAAAGCTAAAGAATAAAATTAAATTATACCTATCTGTACATCAAATGTTAGTGAAGCCATTGATATAACTGCTTTGGAAAACCAACAGTGCCTACCGAAGCTAAACATATGTATATGTTCATGAACGTATATGAACCAGCTCTATTCCACTCCTGGGAGAAGATACACTCTTACAGAAATATTTTCATATGTTCATTAAAAGACATATAAAAGTGTTCATAGAAACACTCTTCACAGAGCCCCAAATTAGGGACAACCCAAAGTAATGAGAATGAACAAAATGCAGTTACATGCTACAATACGAAATATGGAATGAAAACCACCAGACACGAAAGAGTACATATTACTTGATTCCATCTATATAAAGTTCAAACTCAGGCAAAACTAATCTATAGTTTTAGAAATCAGAATAGTGTTTATTCTTGAGGGGCGATTAGAGACTGGAAACGGGCATAAGGGATCTTTTGAATTTTGGTAATTTTCTGTTTCTTGATCTGGGTGCTTGTTACCTTGCAGGTGGTGTGTTTGGCTTGGAAAATTCATTGACCTGTATGTGTATAAGCTGTACATTTTTATGTATGTATGTTATACTTCAGCTTTTAAAGTTTATACAAAAGCAGACAAAAGTGTTAATAAAGCAAAGCAAATATTCACTGGTATAAATAAGCTATAGACCTGTCATGTTACATTTCCCATGATATTTAGGGAAGGATGAAAAAATTGGATATGCGGTCCATTTGCAAGTATCTTCTACCAACTTAAGGGCTTCTGTTTAAAAAAGAAAAAAATCTAAATGTTTGAAAAATAAAAAAGGAAAGCTCTGATAGCTTAGCCATCAGAAAGGGCAAAGCTAAAGGATTTTCACAGCAATTGATTCCACATACCCTTGAACAAACCCACATTTCAAAGAATCAGAGGAAACTTCCTTCCTAAGCTACATCCCTGCCCAAGTAGAATAGCTCAGCAGATACTCTGCTCAACAAAGCAGAACTACATGCAAATTACTGAGTTTCTCTTCCAGGTGTTTAAATGAAGAATGAAGTTTCCGGAGCTGACAACCCACTTCTCTGGTAGTGGAGGGAAGGGAGCTCATAAAGAGTAGGGGTTTTTTCTCTTTTTTTTTGGCGGTACGCGGGTCTCTCACTGTTGTGGCCTCTCCCTTTGCGGGGCACAGGCTCCGGACGCGCAGGCTCAGCGGCCATGGCTCACGGGCCTGGCTGCTCCGCGGCATGTGGGATCTTCCCGGACCGGAGCACGAACCCGTCTCCCCTGCATCGGCAGGTGGACTCCCAACTACTGCGCCACCAGGGAAGCCCGTAGTTTTGTTTTCTTAAGACTAAGAAGACATGCAGAGAAAAGCCTGATGGATACTTTGCTATTTGGATTCCATTCTTGGTTGACTTCTATCCCCAATCTTCTCTCTTCCAAGATGTTGCCTGCCATCATTGGTCAGTGGGCAGCTTCATGTTCTATCAGAAAACAAAACAGTGCAAACACCTGCTAATTTAAATATGTTTCTCCAAAATAAATTAGGAAGTTGAATACTTAGCCTTAACTGAGCTGAGGGATATAGGATGGTGAAACAAGAGTAGACTACAGAGATAAAAAGAAGGTTCTGAGGGAAAAAAAAAAATGATTGAAAAAATGCGAGACTTTACAATCAAAACATTGTTAAGCAGCAGAGAGAGATCTTCACTGCTTTTCTATACTTATTTTCCATTTTCTATTTCATGTTAGTAGGACAAATTCACTAAAGGAGAAAATAAAAGAATTCTTCAAATTCAAATAGAAAACTAAGAAACCATATAATGATTGCATCAAGATATCCCCAAAGTATGTACTCCGGCCATTAATGCATGTCTTAAGTAGTTGTAATACAACAAAGTGAATATTAATACCTCCAAAGAAACCTCCTAGGAAAGCAATATTACTTAATTCTAATGCAGACTACTGTGTCAGTTAAGAAAATGTATATGTATAGTTCCGGACGTGCACAGAAACACACTATATTCATTTAATTTTCTATCTATCTGAAACAAATACAATACTATGTATTCATCTATCATTTGCCTTGAATTTATACCTAAAAAAAATTCTATCTGGAGTCATGTGTCATGATTAAAGGAAAAAGAATAAGCAGAAAAACATAAAAATAATGAGCTACTTCAGTAAGATCTAATTGCTATACTTCATGCTTTCCTTCCATTTGTGTGTATACTTCATCACTTAATCTAACAAAATTCAAATATCCATAAATCAGAAAACTTTTCCCGTATAGATTAATTAACACCTATGGGAGTTAAGTTGGATTTTAACATCTAGTCAAGGATCAATAAATATCATTATCCTTACAATTCCTTATTTAACTTTCTGTGACTCACTTGTCAGAAATAAATCACCATTTTCCAAATATTCTGGTGCATCTAAGAAAGCAAATAGCATCATTTAGTATAAATGGGATCCAAACTCAGAGATGTTGATGCAACTTCCTAGTTAATAATCCCTTACGTTCATGGAGTGGCTTATCCTGTTTAACATGTTTCCAGTCACTCTTTCACAAAGAACCCCATGAGGAGATACAAAAAGGGTTATTATTTTTTTTAATTAATAAAAAGTGGTAGTGGTAATTGTTTTTAAGAAAGCCAACATTTATTAAATAGCTATAATGCTTCCTACATGAAAGCACTCTCTATTCTTTCTCATTTAATGGCCCAGCTATGAATAAGATCCAGGATTGGCTCCTGTCTTATCACTCTTTCTACCCAATGCTAATTTTTTTGTTATTGCCAGTAGCTTCATTATCTCTCACAAAGTCTGTCTAAGGACTTTCCTAAAACCCTACAGTTCTGTAGTAGCCCAAAAGAAAATACACCTTTCAGGCATACCTTCTTGACAAATAACTGTCACACCTAATATAACGCAGATTAGAAACTTATTCCTTAATTGAGTTTCAGAATAAGACTAATAAGATAACCTCAGGCCAAAATTATAACACTAAATTCAAGTGTGATTGATAAGGTCATTTAGTTTGCCCCAAAATATAAGTGAATGATACATGAAGAAAGAGTAAAATTAATAAGTATCATCTTCACTATTTTAATCTACCTTTGATAAAATAACAACTCTAAACATAGCATCTTAGTAGTGATAGCTTAATGGTTGCTTTTCCCAGAGCAAAAAACTTTTTGGCTTTTAAGTTTAATTCAACAGGCTTGAAAAACCTGCTACAAGGTGTGACTTAATAGCTAAGGGTGAAATGAGGCAAACGCTGAGCAACTCCAAGGCAGGAAGTCTGTCTCATAATGAAAATAGCAGGAACTTTGGGGTTATAATTCCAACACAAAAACACTCCAATAGCAGGAGCTTTTGATTGTAATAATTAACCTTACTTCAGCTACAAAATGGGGATAATAATTTCTACCTCACAGGGTATTAATGAGGTTACCTAATTTAATGTGAAACATTTTTCCAGCATTTTCTTACTTGATCTCTCTCTATACAACAAACTATTGGCCATATTCCCTCCTTAAATATTTCTCCCCTGTCTCCTTAAATGACAATACTGAATTTAACTTGACAGGTAGTGACCTCTCTACTGAGCTCCAGGAGCATAACTCTAGTTGGATCTCAAAATATACAGGCCCAAAATTGAACCCATTGCTTTTCTTATACACACTCCCAAATATGTTTCTCCTCCAACATTCTCAGACTGAAGGGCCCCAATATCCAGCGGACTAACAATAAACTTAAGGAATATCCTTGACCCTTCCATTCCCTCATCCCAGCCATTAGGTGAGATCTATTATTCTCCTCATTAAATATTTCTCCAGTAAGTACCCTTTGTTCTCGTCCTCTCGTCTAGTGGGAAAATGATTAGGGAGAAAACAGAGGAAGTGCTTGTGAAAACACGGAGGACAGAACAAATTAGAGAAATATTAAAGACAACTTTTTGACTAATACGATATTCTGTCAGTAACACAATCAGAGGAGTCTGTCTAAACTTCACATATGATCCTCACTCCCCAATTTAAATTTTTCAAGTGACTGTTAATTAACACAACATCTCTCATATTGTTTATTACAGACAAGCATGATCTGGACTCCAGCTTCTCTCTCTAGCCTTACATTCTACCACTTCTCTCACAGGCACCCTTTTCTCCAGCCACACAGAAACACATGAGGTTCTACAGGTGCCTTTGCATGAGCTATGTCCCTGCCTCCCCTCATATCTCCTGCTATATGTCCATTCATCCTTCAAGACAATTTGGATTCTCACGTTCTGTCATCCACGGACACACTCATGTGTTCCAATAATACTTACACAGCACTGATCTAGGACTTATTAAACCATTACCATTTGCTATATTTATTCATTGATACATCTGTGTCTCTCACTGAATTAAGAGTTCCTATTGGGGCCAAAATGATGTCTTAATTCTTTCATTCCCTGGGCCTTGTATAGGAGCTGGCACAGAATGACCAATGAATTAATAATACAACTTTAAAGACATGAGAAAACTTTGAGGGTTACTGCCTTAAGATAATTTACTTTTCCATAAGATACAATTTTGAATTTTGGAAAAGGAAATCACAACTGCAAAAAGCTAAGGTATACTCATTCTAGAATGGAAATGTTCTTCTTTAATTGTGTTCCCAATTAGGCTAACTAGATTTGCCTATGAACTATTCTTCCAAGTGTTCTGGACTAGCTGTTGATGACAGTTTTTAGCACTTACATGTAAGTGTGTCATTCAGTGCTTATTGCTGTGTATCTCAGGTTGTTCTGAAAAATATCTGATTTCTAATTACATTCCCCAGCAGGAGGCAAGACCTTGAGGAAATGCATGTTTGTCATGCTTTTCAGAAAGTTAAGTTAGTGCTCCCTACCTTGACCAACAATCAGATCCATCTGATTGAGGAAAACAGAAATAACTTAGGTTAATAATCGTGTTAAGTTTTGAGTATTCTTAGATACTGATTTCAAGAAGTATTTATACAGTGGAACTGAACTAAGAGCTAGAAGGAAATACAAAGTAAAAATAAGCACCCACTCTGAAGTCCTCTGCTCTCTAGAAATTGTTAAATAATAATATGCTAAAATAAAATGGTGGAATAGATCAGAATTACTATAGGAAATGTAAGGAAAAGCATGCATAGGTTAGGAACTGCTTCATAGAGAGGCAGGTGAGCATTTCAAAATGCACCAGGTAAAAGAGAGCCAAAAAAGCTCACATAAAAGTCAGCTGGCTCTCTAATATGCTTCTCAAACATAGCATATCAAAACCTGAGCTCCTGAAAATACCCCTCAAACCACTACTACCAGTCTTCACCAGTTCAGTAGCAGTTCTTCCAGTTGACCAAACCAAAAACCTTGTTGTCAGCCTTTACTTCTCTTTCTCTCAAATCTCACATCTAGTCTATCAGCAAATTCTATCACCTTTACTCTCATTTATCTAGAATTTGGCATCTTATCACTTCTAGCAAGTCATCATGTCACTGCTTTGCTCAAACCATCCTATATATCTTTCTGACCTCATCCTTACTACTCCCTTTGTTCACTGTGATCCAGCAACATGGACCTCCTTTCTGGTTCTCTAAAAATCTAGGCATATCCCATCCCTACCCTAGGCCATCCCATTGCTGGAACACTCTTCTGGATCCATGACTGGCTCACTCTCTCACTTCTTTTGAGTCTTTACTGAAAAATCAACTTTTCAGTGAGACCTCCTCTAGCCACTCTATCTAAAAATTCATCCAACAATTTCACTCTCAACATACCATACTTCTTTCCCTGCTTTATTTTCTTCTTACTACTACTTATCACTAATATACTTTATATTATAGTTATTTACCATGTTTGTTTTCTGTCTTCTTCACTGGAATGTAAGCTCCATGAGGGCACATGAAAGGTATCTGACAAATGTTTATTAATGAATGAATGAACATCAACTCAAGTTAAAAACTTGCAATTAATTTGGAACATCTCACACATATAAAAATTATCCTATCACATATGGGAATAAAATGCCAGAAATTGTCTAGTTATACCTGAGAAGACAGATAAAGGGCACAGAAATAGATAGAACAAAACCTATTGCTCCTTTTTAATCTCTCATTCCAAAGACAGATCTCAGAACATGTTTACCTGGATATCTCACAATTTACTTGTGAGTTTTACTTATGTCATATTTCATACTTACCAGAATGCATAGAAAAAGCTTCTGAACTCAAAACATAATGGCTGTGACTGTAGTTGAAAGGTCAATTGTATATGCCTGCCTATTAGAAGGTAAGTTGTATTTAAAATCCAGATCCCTAATTAACAAAGATTTTGCCTTACTCAAGAACTAGATACTGAGAATGTATCTTCTATATGCAGAGTATTCGCTGTTTAGTTTTTGCCAATTTAAATACTCATGTCTCCAAGAATGGCTGCAATCCACCCTGGTACATGAAATAAATTAGCATTCTTGTACTCTAGAGAAAAGTATGTGTTTAGCACCAAATGGAAACAGCAGATGACTAAATACTCTTTTTTAGCCTTGTTTCCATCATAAATACAACAGACGCAAGATGCTGGAATGTGGACAACCCCCAGAAGGTTGGTGTTTTCCTCTAATGCAGAAATAAACCATTTGAAAATGCATTCTATATAGCACACCAGAGTCAGCAAGAACCCCTTGGTTTATTTATTGCCATCAAGATGACTTTATGACTAACTATATCACAAATACCTCTATAGCCCAAATGAAACATAAGGCTACCTTTGATGTTAAACATCACTAAATATCTTATAAATGTATAGCAATGGTCATTCAAGTCTAAGATAAAGGATTGCCACATAAATGATTTAGAAAAACTATAGTTCACACTAAATACTGAGCATTACCCAAACTCATGAGACACTTATAGCCATGAGGTATGATCTCTAAAAAGTAATTTAATAGAGGAGGACCATTTCTATATTAAGTATGAAAAAAATTACCTTACTAGGAAGATCCAGCTTCATCATATCACCTCTTTTAAAAGCATAATGCACAAGAAAAATGACAGTATATCACCCTTGGTCTAATTGTCCAGCTATGTTCCTCAAGGTTCTCTAGCTCTTACTACCCAAATGTGAGTTGAACTTTCATTCTTATTTTTATTCATTGTAGGATAGGTAAGGAATAAATACTCAGAGACATTCAATTTCAGTCAAAAAAAATATTCTTCAACCTGATAAAGGGGATCTATGAAAAACCCACAGTTAAGATCATACTTAATGGTGAAAGTCTAAATGCTTTCTCCCTGTGATCAGGAATACAACAAGAATATCCTCTTTCACTTCTATTCAGTATCTAGTCAAATAATTTAAGGAAGGAAAATAAATAAAAGGCATCTAAACTGGAAAAGAAGTAAAAGTATCTATTTGAGTATAACATGATCTGGTATACGGAAAATACTAAGGAATTCACTAAAAAATAATTAGCGCTAATATATGAGATGAGCAAGGTTACAGGATGCAATGTTAATGTGCAAAAATGAATCGTATACCTATACACTTGCAATGAACAATATAAAAATAAAATTAAGAAAACAATATTATATACAATAAAATCAAAAATAAAATATTTAGTAAAGAATCTAACAAAATAAGTGCAAGACTTCTACACTGAAAATTACAAAACATCATTAAAAGACTTAAATAAATGGAAAGACTTTCCATGTCATGGACTGGAAGACTTAATATTGTTATCACTGCAATACCCCCCCAAATTAAACTATAAATTCAGTACAACTCCTATCAAAATGCCAGCTGTATTTTTTGCAGACATTGACAAGATGAACCTAAAATTCATATGAAAATGCAAGGAACACAAAATAACCAAGACAATCTTTAAAAAGAACAAAACTGGAGGACTCACACTTTCCAATTTCAAAACTTACTAAAAAGCTACAAGAAAGTGTGTTACTGGCATAAGAATAGACATATAGATCAATAGAATAGAATTGAGAGTTCAAAAATAAACCCTTAAATTCACAGTCAATTAATTTTCAACAAAGGTGTCTAGACAACTCAATGCAGAAAGAATAAGTAGTCGTTTCAATAAACAGTGCTGGGACAACCGTATATTTACATGCAAAAGAAGGGAGCTGAACCCCTGCCTCATACCATACACAAAAATTAACTCAACATGGATCATGCACCTTAATGTAACAGCTAAAGCCATAAACTCCATTCACGAGGAGTCTGTGCACACTCACTTGTTCCTGAAGCAGAGCGGAGGGGGCAGATTTCCTACACCGCTCTGTGTGCACCTCAGCCTGAACTGCTGAGTGTGCCAGCCCTGCTTGGGAGCTTAGCTGTGAGACACAGATGTGGTTCAGACCTGAAGCAGCATCTGAGAAGGGTGGGGACAGCCATTACTAACGCTGACACAGGCAACTCATCAGAAAAAGCCCCATTTCTGTCTGCAGCCAGACGGCCACAGCCTGTGCCCCAACACACGCCAAGTGCCCACACAGGCACCACTTGCCCTGTGGCATAGCTCCCCACTAGGGTAAAAGTGGCAGAGACAGAAGGAAGAGCCCAGCTATGAGAGACAAAGGTGGCTTAGACTCAAAGCAGCGTCTGAGTAGGGTAAGGGCAGCCATTACTGGTGCTTATGCAGGCAGCGTATCAGAAGCAGTACAGATCTCTGACCCAGGCCTCACCACCACAGCCCACACCTGAACATGCACTGAGTGCCCACACCAGCCCCTCTTGTTCCAGCACTGTTCCTTTCTGGGGTGAGGGTGCAATGCTGGGAGGGGGAGGGACACAAACTTAAAGAGAATGGAGCCATCTTGGACCTAACCCTCAGGGCTTCTGCTCCAGCAACTTGAGTCCTGACCTTGCTCCCAATAGGGCAGTGACAGCCATCAAGCAGAGGGGAAGACCCAACTCACACCTGGGTCCAGACCTAGCGCCTCCATCTCCTATCCCACCTCTTACCAAAATGACAGCTGCCAGCACACCCTGAGGAAAGATGCGACTTGTGTTCACATCAAATCCAGCTCTCTCTCCCACCAAAGCCACTGGGCACATACATACTGTATAAGGACACTCCCACATAAGGACACATTCAAGACTGTAATGCATTACTGTTTCACCTAATTTCATAGAGACAAAGAAAGTTAAGCAAAATGAGAAGACAGAGAAATTGGTCTCATTGAAAGAGAAGAACAAAGCCTGGGCGGGGAACACTAATGAAACAGAAATAAACAATTTACCAGATAAAGAATTTAAAGCACCAGTAATAAGGATGCTAATGGAATTAGGGAAAAGAACACATGAACACAGTGAGAATATTAACAAGGAACTAGAAAATATTAAAAAGAACCAGTCACTTATTGTATTGAAGAATACAATAACAGCAATGAACTATATACTAGAAGGAATTAACAGCAAACTAGGTGATACAGAAAAATGAAAAAATGATCTGGAAGACAGAATTATGGAAACTGCCCGATCAGAGCAGCAAAATGAGAGCAGTTTAAGAGATCCGTGGGACAGTATTAAGTGCACCAACATTCGCATTATAGGGGTCCAGAAGGAGAAGAGACAGAAAAAGGGTTGAAATTGTATTTGATGAAATTATGACTGAAAACTTCTTAAAACTGAAGAAGGAAACAAATATCCAGGTACTGGAAACAAAGAGGATATCAAGATGAACCCAAACAAGATGACCTCCCAAAAGGCAAGAAACTCCCCACGTACCTGGGTAGGGCAAAAGAAAAAAGAATAAACAGAGACAAAAGAATAGGGACGGAACCTGCACCAGTGGGAGGGAGCTGTGAAGAAGGAAAGGTTTCCACACACTAGGAAGCCCCTTCGTGGGCGGAGACTGCGGGTGGCATAGTGGGGAAGCTTCGGAGCCACGGAGGAGAGCACAGCAACAGGGGTGCAGAGGGCAAAGCGGAGAGATTCCTGCACAGAGGATCGGTGCCGACTGGCACTCACCAGCCCAAGAGGCTTGTCTGCTCAGCCGCTAGTGCGGGTGGGGCTGGTAACTGAGGCCCAGGCTTCGGTCGGATTACAGGGAGAGGACTGTGGTTGGCGGCGTGAACACAGCCTGCAGGGGGCTAGTGCGCCACACCTAGCCAGGAGGGAGTCCGGGGAAATGTCTGGACCTGCCAAAGAGGCAAGAGACTTTCTCTTCCCTCTTTGTTTCCTGGTGCACGAGGAGAGGGGATTAAGAGCAGTGCTTAAAAGAGCTCCAGAGACGGGCGGGAGCCACGGCTAACAGCGTGGACCCCAGAGACGGGCATGAGACGCTAAGGCTGCTGCTGCTGCCACCAAGAAGCCTGTGTGCGAGCACAGGTCACGATCCACACTTCCCTTCCAGAAGCCTGTGCAGCCCGCCACTGCCAGGGTCCCAGGATCCAGGCACAACTTCCCCGGGAGAATGCACGGCGCGCCTCAGGCTGGTGAAACATCACGATGACCTCTGCCACCGCAGGCTCGCCCCGCACTACGTGCCCCTCCCTCCCCCCGGCCTGAGTGAGGCAGAGCCCCGGAATCAGCTGCTCCTTTAACCCCGTCCTGTCTGAGCGAAGAACAGACGCCCTCCAGCGACCTACACACAGAGGCGGGGCCAAATCCAAAGCTGAGCCCTGGGAGCTGTGCCAACAAAGAAGAGAAAGGGAAATCTCTCCCAGCAGCCTCAGGAGCAGCGGATTAAAGTTCCACAATCAACTTGATGTACGCTGCATCGTGGAATACCTGAATAGCCAACGAATCATCCCAACTTGAGGAGGTGGACTTTGAGAGCAAGATTTATTATTTTTACCACTTTTCCTCTTTTTGTGAGGGTGTATGTGTATGCTTTTGTGTGAGATTTTGTCTGTATATAGCTTTGCTTTCAACATTTGTCCTAGGGTTCTGTCCGTCCGTTTTTTTGTTCGTTTGTATGTTTTTTTTTAAAAATTTTTTCTTAATAATTATTTTTTATTTTAATAACTTTATTTTATTGTATCCTTATTTTATTTTATTTTATCCTCTTTCTTTCCTTCTTTCTACTTTTTCTCCCTTTTATTCTGAGCCGTGTGGATGAAAGGCTCTTGGTGCTGCAGCCAAGAGCCAAGAGTCAATGCTGTGACTCTGAGGTGGGAGAACCAACTTCAGGACACTAGTCCCAGCTCCACGTAATATCAAACGGCGAAAATCTCCCAGAGATCTCCATCACAACACCAACACCCAGCTTCACTCAACGACCAGCAAGCTAAAGTGCTGGACACCCTATGCCAAACAACTAGCAAGACAGGAACACAACCCCACCCATTAGCAGAGAGGCTGCCTAAAATCAAAGTAAGGCCACAGACACCCCAACACACACCACCAAACGTGGACCTGCGCACCAAAAAGACAAGATCCAGCCTCAGCCACCAGAACACAGGCACTAGTCCCCTCCACCAGGAAGCCTACACAACCCACTGAACCAACTTTAGCCACTGGGGACAGACACCAAAAACAACGGGAACTATGAACCTGCAGCCTACAAAAAGGAGACCCCTAACACAGTAAGATAAGCAAAATGAGAAGACAGAAAAACACACAGCAGAGGAAAGAGCAAGATAAAAACCCTCCAGACCTAACAAACGAAGAGAAAATAAGCAGTCTACCTGAAAAAGAATTCAGAATAATGATAGTAAAGATGATCCAAAATCTTGGAAATAGAATAGAGGAAATGCAAGAAACATTTAACAAGGACCTAGAAGAACTAAAGAGGAAACAAGTAATGATGAACAAAACAATAAATGAAATTAAAAATACTCTAGAAGGGATCAATAGCAGAATAACTGAGGCAGAAGAATGGATAAGTGACCTGGAAGATAAAATAGTGGAAATAACTACTGCAGAGCACAATAAAGAACACAGAATAAAAAGAACTGAAGACAGTCTCAGAGACTTCTGGGACAACACTAAACGCACCAACATTCAAATTATAGGGGTCCCAGAAGAAGAGAAAAAGAAAGGGACTGAGAAAATATTTGAAGAGATTATAGCTGAAAACTTCCCTAATATGGGAAAGGAAATAGTTAATCAAGTCCAGGAAGCACAGAGAGTCCCATACAGCATAAATCCAAGGAGAAACACGCCAAGACACATATTAATCCAACTGTCAAAAATTAAATACAAAGTAAACATGTTAAAAGCGGCAAGGGAAAAACAACAAATAACACACAAGGGAATCCCCATAAGGTTAACAGCTGATCTTTCAGCAGAAACTCTGCAAGCCAGAAGGGAGTGGCAGGACATATTTAAAGTGATGAAGGACAAAAATCTACAACCAAGAATACTCTACCCAGCAAGGGTCTCATTCAGATTTGATGGATAAATTAAAACCTTTACAGACAAGCAAAAGCTAACAGAATTCAGCACCACCAAACCAGCTTTACAACAAATGCTAAAGGATCTTCTCTAGGCAAGAAACACAAGAGAAGGAAAAGACCTATAATAACAAACCCAAAACAATTAAGAAAATGGGAATAGGAACATACATATCGATAATTACCTTAAATGTAAATGGATTAAATGCTCCCACCAAAAGACACAGACTGGCTGAATGGATACAAAACCAAGACCCGTATATATGCTGTCTACAAGAGACCCACTTCAGACCTAGGGACACATACAGACTGAAAGTGAGAGGATGGAAAAAGATATTCCATGCAAATGGAAATCAAAAGAAAGCTGGAGTAGCAATTCTCATATCAGACAAAATAGACTTTAAAATAAAGACTATTACAAGAGACAAAGAAGGACACTACATAATGATCAAGGGATCGATCCAAGAAGAAGATATAACAGTTGTAAATATTTATGCATCCAATATACAAGCACCTCAATACATTAGGCAAATACTAACAGCCATAAAGGGGAAATCGACAGTAACACATTCACCTTGTACCAAAATGTTCACTGCAGCTCTATTTACAATGGCCAGGAGATGGAAGCTACCTAAGTGTCCATCATCAGATGAATGGATAAAGAAGATGTGGCACATATAAACAATGGAATATTACTCAGCCATAAAAAGAAATGAAATTGAGTTATTTGTAGTGAGTTGGATGGACCTAGAGTCTGTCATACAGAGTGAAGTAAGTCAGAAAGAGAAAGACAAATATCGTATGCTATCACATATATACGGAATCTAAGGAAAAAAAAATGTCATGAAGAACCTAGGGGTAAGATGGGAATAAAGACACAGACCTACTAGAGAATGGACTTGAGGATATGGGGAGGGGGAAGGGTAAGCTGTGACAAAGTGAGAGAGTGGCATGGACATATATACACTACCAAACGTAAAATAGATAGCTAGTGGGAAGCAGCCGCATAGCACAGGGAGATCAGCTCGGTGCTTTGTGACCACCTAGAGGGGTGGGATAGGGAGGGTAGGAGGGAGGGATATGCAAGAGGGAAGAGATATGGGAACATATGTATATGTATAGCTGATTCAATTTGTTATAAAGCAGAAACTAACACGCCATTGTAAAGCAATTATACTCCAATAAAGATGTAAAAAACAAAAAGTAGAAACTATAGGAAAGGAAAAATGCCACTAGTAAAGGCAAATAGACAGTAAAGGCTGATGACCAAGTGCTTAAATAAGCTAGTATCAAGATCAAAAGACAAAAAATATGACATCAAAAATACAAAATGTGGGAAAGGGGAGTAAAAACTTGTAGATCTTTTAGGATGCATTTGAATTTAAAGGACTACCTACTTAAAGCAAGTAGATATAATTACAGGTGTACATGTATGAATTCCATGATAACCGCACATCAAAAGCCTACAATATATATACAAAAACTACAGAGAAAGGAACATAAGCATACCACTAAAGAAAATCATCAGACCATAAAGAAACAAAAAGTAGAAAAGAACACAGAAGAATTACAAAACAACCAGAAAACAAGTAATAAAATGGCAATAAGAACATACTAATCAATAATTACTTTTGGGACTTCCCTGGTGGTCCAGCGGTTAAGACTCCCTGCTCCCAGGGCAGGGGACCTGGGTTTGATTCCTGGTCAGGGAACTAGATCCTGCATGCCGCAACTAAGAGCCTGCATGCCGCAACTAAGACCTGGCGCAGCCAAATAAATAAATAAATATTAAAATAATAATAATAGTTACTTTCAATGTCAATAGACTAAATGCTCCAATCAAAAGGCATAGGGTAGATGACTGGGTAAAATAACAAGACCTTTCAATATGCAGCCTACAAGAGACTCCCTTCAGGGTGAAAGGCACACACAGGCTGAAATTAAGGGGATGGAAAAAGGTATTTCATGCAAATGGAAACAACAAGAAAGCGAGGGTAGCCATTACTACCCTCATATCAGACAATATAGACTTTAAAACAAACTCTGTAACAAAAGACAAAGAAGGACATTATGTAATGATAAAGGGATAAATACAAGAAGAGGATATCAAACCTCTTAACATATATGCACCTAATATAGAACACCTAAATTTGTAAAACAAATATTAACAGACATAAAGGGAGAAACTGACAGTAATACAATAGTAGTAGGGGACTTTAACACCCCACTTACATCAGTGGACAGATCATCCAGACAGAAAATCATAAGGCAACAATGATCTTAAATGACACATAAATGACAAAGTAGACCAGCTGGACTTAATAGATACCTACAGGACATTCCACCCAAAAACAGCAGAATACACATTATTTTCAAGTGCACATGGAATGTTCTCAAGGATAGATCCTGTACTAGGCCCCAAAGAAGTCTCAACAAATTTAACAGAAATTTTATCAAGCATTTTTTCTGACCACACAGTATGAAACTAGTAATCAATTACAGAAAGAAAATGGAAAAAGCAGAAACACATGGAGACTAAACAACATGCTACTAAAAAGCCAATGGGTCATTGAAGAAATCAGAAAATACCTGAGACGAATGAAAATGGAAACACAACTTTTCAAAATCTTAGAAGCAAAAGCAGTTCTAAGAGGGAAATTTATAGCAATACACTCCTACCCCCCAAAACAAGAAAAAACTCAAATAAACAACCTAATCTACTACCTAAATGAATGAGTAAAAGAAGAACAGGCAAAGTCTGGAGTCAGCAGAAGGAAGGAAAAAATAAAGATCAGAGAGGAAATGAATAAAATAGAAACAAAAAAAAAGAAAAGATCAATGAAACCAAGAGCTGGACTTTTGAAAAGATAAACAAGATTGATAAACCTCTAGCCAGGCTCATCAAGGAGAAAAGAAAGACCTAAATAAGCAAAGTAAGAAATGAAGACAAGAAATAACAATCCATACCACAGAGATACAAAGAATCATAAGGGAATACTATGAATAATTATATGCCAACAAATTGGATAACACAGAAGAAATGGACTAATTTCCAGAAACATACAATCTTCCAAGCCTGAATTAGGAAGAAATAGACAATCTGAATAGATTGATCACTAGTAATGCAATTGAATTTGCAATTTAAAAAAACTCCCAGCAAACAAAAGTCTAGGACCAGACGGCTTCACAGGGGAATTCTACCAAACATATAAAGAAGATCTAATACCTATCCTTCTCAAACTATGCCAAATAACTGAAGAAGACAGACACTCCCAAATTCATTATATGAGGCCACTATTATTCTTATACCAAAACCAGACAAAAACACTACAAAAAAAGAAAATACTATGCCAATATATTTGATGAATATAGATACAAAAATCCTCAATAAATATTAGCAAACCAAATTTGACAATAAATTAAAAAAATCATACACCATGATCAACTGTGATTTATTCCAGGGATGCAAGGATGTTTCAAAATTCACAAATCAATCAATGTGATACACCACAATAACAAAGGAAGGATAAAAATCACATGATCATCTCAACAGATGCAGAAATAGCACTTGAAAAACTTCAACATCTACTCATGATAAAAACTCTCATCAAATTTGGTATAGAGGGAACATATCTCAACACAGTAAAGCTCATTTATGACAAACCCACAGCTAACATCATACTCAATGGTGTAAAGCTGAAACCATTTCCTCTAAAATTGGGAACAAGACAAGGATGCCCATACTTGTCACTTGTATTCAATATAGTATTGGAAGTCCTAGCCACAGCAATCAGACAAGAAAAAGAAATAAAAGAAACCCAAATTGGAAACAAAGAAGTAAAACTATCATTGTTTGGAGATGGCATGATACTATACATAGAAAATCCTAAAGGTGCCACCAAAAGACTACTAGAGCTCATTGATGACTTTGGTAAAGTTGCAAGATACAAAACTAATATACAGAAATCTGTTGCATTTCTATACAATAACAACAAATTATCAAAAAGAGAAATTAAGGAAGCAATTCTATTTATAATTTCATCAAAAAGAATAATATACCTAGGAATAAATATAACTAAGGAGGTAAAAGACCTGTACTTGGAAATCTGTAAGACATTGATGAAAGAAATTAAAGATGACACAGATGGAAAGATATACTGTGTTCATGGATTGGAAGAATTTATATTGTTAAAATGACCACACTACCTACAGCAATCTACAAATTCAATGCAATCCCTATCAAAATACCAAAGGCATTATTCACAGAACTAGAACAAATAATTTTTAAATTTGTATGGAAATAACAAAGACCTCAAATTTCCAAAGCAATCTTGAGAAAAAAGAACAAAGCTGAAAGTATCATGTTCCCTGAATTCAGACTATACTACATATCTATAGTAATCAATACAACATGGTACTGGCACAAAAACAGACACATAGATCAATGGAACAGAATAGACAGCCCAGAAATAAACCCAGGCACCTATGGTCAATTAATCTACAACAAAGGAGGCAAGAATATACAATGGAGAAAAGATACTCTCTTCAGTAAGTGGTGCTGGGAAAACTGGAAAGCTACATGTAAAAGAAGGAGATTAGAACATTTCTTCACACCATATACAAAAATAAACTCAAAATGGATTAAAGACCTAAATGGGCACAACACACTTTGACATAAATCACAGCAATATTTTTTTAGATGTGTCTCCTAGGGCAAAAGAAATAAATTTGCATAAATTTGTAAATGGTACCTAATTAAACTTAAAAGCTTTTGCACAGCAAAGGAAACCACTGACAAAATGAAAGGACAACCTACTGAAAGGGAGAAAAGATTTGCAAATGATATGACTGATAAGGGGTTAATAGGCAAAACATATAAACAGCTCATACATTTCAACTTAAAAAAAAAAAAGTTAAAAAATGGCCAGACGACCTGAATGGACATTTTTCCAAAGAAGACATACAGGTGGCCAAGAGGCACATGAAAAGATGCTCAACATCATAGAAATGCAAATCAAAACCACAATGCAATATTACCTCACACCTTTCGAAAAGCTACCATCAAAAAGACCACAAATAGCAAATGTTGGCAAGGATGGGGAAGAAAGTGTACAAGGGAAAACGCTTGTACACTTGTGGAGAATGTAAATTGGTACAGCCACTATGGAGATTCCTTGAAAAACTAAAAGTAGAACAGTCATATGATCTAGCAATTCCACTCCTGGGTTTATATCCAAAGAAAAAGGAAACACTAATTCGAAAAGAAATATGCACCCCAATATTCATAGCAGCACTATTTATAATAGCCAAAGTATGGAAGCAATCTAAGTGTCCATCAATAGATGAATGGATAAAAAGATGTGCTATTTATATATACAATGGAATATTACTCAGCTATAAAAAAATGAAATACTGCCATGTGCAACAATGTGGGTGGATCTAGACAGTATTGTGCTTAGTGAAATAAGTCAGATAAATACTCTATGTTAACACTTATATGGGGAATCTGAAAAATAAAACAAATTAATGTATATAACAAACTGAAACAGACCTACCTACAGATATAGAGAACAAACCAGTGGTTACCAGCAGAGAGAGGGATGAGGGGAGGTGCATACAGGGGCATATTATTAAGAGATACGAACTACTATGTATAAAATAAATAAGAATGAATGATATATTATGCAGCACAGAGAAAGAAATACTGCCTTATTTTATAATAACTTTATATGAAGTATAATCTATAAAAATACTGAAACATGTGTACACCTGAAACTAATATAATACTGTAAGTCAACTATACTTCAGTAAAAAATTTAAAATACAATCCAATTAAAAAGTGGGCAAAGGATCTGAATAGACCTTTGATTATGCATTTCTTTAAAGAAGAGAAACAGATGGCCAATAAGAAGAAAGATGTTCCACATTAGGGAACTGCAAATAAAACCACAGTGAGATACCACTTCACAGCCACTAGGATGGCTACAGTCAAAAAGACAGATAATAACAAGTGCTGACAAGGATGTGGAGAAAACAGAACTTCCGCACATTTCTAATAGGATTGTAAAATGGTGCAGCCGCTTTGGAAAACAACACGGCAGTTCCTCAAATTGTTAGTCATAGAGTTACCACATGACCCAGCAATTCCTCTCCTCAGTACATACTCAAGAAAATGAAAATATATGTCTACACAAATACTTATACACAAATTCTTATAGCAGCATTATTCATAATAGCCAAAAAAGTAGAAATAACGCCAATGTCCATCAATTGATTAATGGACAAACAAAATAATGTATACCTACACAATGAAATATTATTTGGCAATTGAAAGAAGCAAAGTACTGATACATGCTGCAACACTGATGAATCTTGAAAAGTTTATGCTGAGTCAAAGAAGCCAGTCACAAAAGATCACATTGTATGATTTCATTTATATAAGATGTCCAGAATAGGCAAATCTATAGAGACAGAAAGCAGATTAGTGGTAGCCTAGGGCAGGGCATGAAGGGAATTACTGCTAATGGGTATAGGGTTCCTTCTGGGGAGTGATAAAAGTGTTCTAAATTACATTTGTTGATCATTGCACAACTCTGTACATATACTAAAAATTATTGAATTTTACACTTTAAATGGGTAAATGTTATGGTACATGAATTATATCTTAATAAAGTGGTTAAAAATAAAGACAGAGATATAAACATAAATATGTCATCGGAAAGAAGAATGAAGGGGTAGCTTGTCATAATCAGTGGGGCTCAGACTTAAAGTATGCTAATACTTTGGAAACTCAGGCAATGAGGAAAAGAGGAAGCCAAGAGCAGGGAGATTGGGTTTGGAAAACTGCTGGTTGAAAGCATCTAAATAGGCCATGTCATATTTATCAACAGAAAATAATCTCAGTACAAATTACAGATAGAGTCTCTTCTAGAATATGCAATCATATAGTCCCAACAGTAAGAATTCCAAATTTGGGGTGTGGGGGCCAATGTTTATTTAAACATAGATGGAGTGGTGTTCAGCATGAGGAAATTGACCCATTTTCCCTAAGATTCTCACCAGTGGCCTGGATATTTGAGGAACAGAATCAAGCCCCAAGGAGAAAGGATGGTAGTTATTACGTGGGAAATTAGAAGCTCACCTATTGTCCAGAGTTTGAAGGAGGCAGTGTTTCTAAGACCAGATAAAGAGGAAGAGACAAGGAAAATGTGGAGATAAAGTAGAGCTATAAGTGACTAATCTATAGTCTAAATAGTCTGAATACCTAGGATTTGAAGAAGGAGTGAGAATGAAATTAATACACATTCTTCTTCCTTTCCCTCCCCTACCCACCCCTCTCCTCTCCCCACCCCCCTCATTCTCACTCTCTTATGACCAAGTAAAGTCCTGGGAAAGGACCTGTAAACATCTGCAATGGAGGCCATCAAGAGATTTTACTCTTAGGAGTAGGGAATACAGAGTCATAGAAGGTAACAGGGAATGCCAGTACCATAGGAGATCATAGCTATTCCTTGCAGTGTTCTCTCTAACAGAACAATACGACAGGAAATCACAAATGAAAAACAATGATGGATGATGACTATGATGATGACGATGGTAATGGGGACGATGGTAATGGGGACGGAGACAAACCTTGACTGGCAGAACAAAACAAGAAAGAATCCTGGTTCTATGCCCGAGTCATCCAGGAGGGATGGAAGGTGATGCATTATGAGGGCCACTGACACATCCATAGTTCATTCCTTATTGGCAAATCAGACTCAGAATCTAGCATGCCAGGACTGAACCATGGGAGACATGTACTGAGTGACTACTGTATAGATGGCAGGGTTTCAGGTGCTTTTCCTTCCTTCTATGCTTTGTGTATAGAGAGAGGATTTCTTTATTTAAGCAGAAATACTGTTTCCTTTCTTACCAATTTATTTTCGATTATATTCTCTAAATCATTACAAGCTCTTGTGAGGTCCTTTTCAGGATTTAGCATCTTGTTACGTTTGGTATGCAGAATACTAGCAGAAAAAAAAAAAATCTGAAGTGGAGTTCCTAAAGAATATGTCCTAAACTAGCCCTCAAGATTAAGTTTAAATCTACTGAATACATAATGACTTGCAAATTAATGAAAAGTACTAATAAGTTGTAGGGTCTAAAAACAGCTACTTAGATAGGAAAGAGGAAGGAACAAGTGGGAGAGATGAATAAAAACTAAAGTATATGAACATCTACTATATACATGGCAATGTTCCAGTTGCTTTCCCATCCCTGTGAAGTAAGAGTCCTATAGCCATTCTTACAGATAATAAGAACAGAAGCACAGAAAGGTTATAACTCATCCAAGGTCATAGGACTACTACTATTGTTGGCACAGGAACCTAGATCTTTCTGATCTAAATTCATGCTCTAAGCACAATGCAATGCTACATCTATTAACACTTCTCTCAAACTAATTTTTCTAATATATCAAATGAGATGTCCAACTTTTGAGGTGTCACTCTAAAATAACAAATTTTTGTGTGTTTATTCCTATGGTACAAAATTACATTAATTTCTGAAGCCTGTTACAACTCTGAAATTCTCTAATTATGTCTTAAATAGTATTCAGAGGGAAAATTACACAGCCTAAAATCCCAGCAATGCTAAGACAATGTTTCTTCCATGTATTATGTTAATACACAGGTTAATTGACTGTATGTATAGCGATTACTAAGTGTCAGCACTGCTATACTCACCCAATATTTATATTAAATGTTTTAATTCTAATAACCCTAAAATCATAGTATTATCACCATCTTACAAATAATGTTAACTGTCCAAAGAAAAAACTGCTAAGTGGTAGAGCTGAGATTTAAACCAAAATATCTGGCTCCAGAACCCAGGAGCTTAACCATTACACTCTTAGACCTTCCAATAAGAACTGAAAACACCCTAGTAGAGGTTCACAGTGTTTTAATTTTCTATGCATTTTCTTATTTGATCCCATTATATTGTGCTTACTAGATAAAGAAAAAAACAGCTTGTTCAATGTCATACAGTAATCAAGTAGCAGAAAACAAATCTAACTTTTGCAATACAGCATGAAATTTTTCCTAGTGAATTCTTACCACTGAAAAAAAGCATGAGATATATATAATAATTTAAATATAATAGATATTATAAATATATCACAGATATTAATAGATATAATAGATGAGAGAACACTGAGAGAACAGCAGCAGCAAAGATTTCTCTCCTTTGAAATGTTCACACATTGTTAAATTTCATTCTCTTCTCTATCACTGAACTGGGCTAAGATTACACTAAAACATTTGAAGATTTGTGATTTAAGCCACTTAATTAGCCATTAGGAAAAACATTATTTTCCACCACCTTTCTTGTGCTTTGCTCTCTTTCTTTAATATGGCATAAATTAATTTTTTCTGACTGCACTGATTGTTCACTGAACTAGCAAACCTACTCTCGATACTAGAGAAGCAATGCCTTGTCATCTTGATTTTATACCAGAATTATGCTTCAGTCTGAATTGTTTACTTAATCACCTCATTGCCTTAACAAATGACTTCTTTTGATCCATTTTAACAGCTAAAAATATTAGGATATTAAATTTACTTTCATTATTAAATCAACATTAAATACAAACCGTTAAAAAAATGTCGCTTTACATCTCTTTTTGGAGAAAGTAATAGGACACTCAAATTTCATCATTACTGGATTGTTTATCTGGATGAAGGATTACCTAATAAGGATGACAGTTCTTTGTCTAAAATCTTTTTAACCCTACATTCAATTAAATGACATAAGATGGGATCCTCTAGCAATTTTCTTAGGATTAATTATCTGGGAATTTAACACTGCTTTGAAAAGTTTTCAAGTGATGTTAGGTACTTAATTTCTTTCCCACCAGGTGGGAGAAATAGGACACAATATAAAATATTCAATCTAAGCTTTAATTAAGATTATTTAAGATAAAATAAGGGAGGTAATGGGGCAATACAGAGAGGAAAAAAGCAAAACTTCAATATCATAAACACTGAAAATAGCTAATGGTATGCTTTATGAAAAATAGAACAAAACTTACATATTTAAGACTTAAGAGTTTAGTTAAATAAAAAATATGAAAATGTCAAAATACAAATTCTGTTTCTTAGTATCTTCTTTTAAATTAAAAAAAGCATCCTTGTTAACATTTATGCTTACATAAGCATTTGCTTACATATGAGTCATACACTTTACCAGTTTACAGCTATAAACATGTTTATAATTTTAGAATTCTGATAGCAGATAATCATTTTATAACCATAAAATAATATCAAACAATAGCTATCTAAATAGTTTTTTGAATCAACATGGATGTTTATACAGCTGGGCTTTTAAGACCAGTGTGTACATGATAATTGCATAGCGATAGTTCTGAGCATGTTGTTTTAGAAACAAGCAGACTCTTGGGAAGTTAAAGATGGAGTTTGTGCTTTTTTAACTAAAAAACAAATCTAGAGAATAAAGTGTATAAAGGCTCCTAGAGTGCAACGCTGAAAGTACAAATTCCAGTTTAAACTAGAGAAGGCAAAAGCTAATGTTCTCATTGCCACATTAATTTTTTCACATTATACCTGGGCAGCGTTCTTGCTCTGATTATGTTCCTACATGAATGCCTTATTACATATAATGTGGGTAATATTACAGGGAGATAAAGTGTGTCTCTTGGCCTCTGTTTGTTTTATATTTATAACCTTAATGTTTTACTCAGTGACGGTTTGTATTTAATAAGGGTGCTCCAGTACAATTACTCAGTGAGGTTTTGTATTTAATAAGGATGTTCCAGTACGTTGTGATACACCAAACACAAGTATGAAGTTCTTTCAAATAGTGGGTGGACTAGTGTTTCATGCCTGTTTTTTTTTCATAATTACGTCACTTAATCATTCATTCAATCCCCTATTTTTTATGCATGGTTTTTTGTCTTTTGTCTTATTTTGATTAAACTCTTTGGGTAAGGAAAACTGAATTTGTTCTTTAGTTAAAAGCAATAATGAACAAATAATATTACAGAGAATATAAAATAGAATATAGAACTGAGGTTTTATGTAGATTTCTATAAATATATATGAAAGCATTTCTGAAAAAGAGAACAAGAAGCGACTTTCAGGACTTGAAAAGTAATAACCATTATACTCTACTTACATCATCATCACAAAGTTTAACATAACTGACTCAAATGCCCAAGAATTCATGAAGTCATTAATTATAATATTAATAAATATTAAGGGCCCACTGTGTGTCAGACAATTCACCAAGTACCTGAGATACAGAGATTAACAAGAATATGTCCTTCCTTTGTTCCCTCTACAAAAACAATCCCCATTCAAAAATCTGGGTTTCATTACTCATTTCAGCAATGATTATTTCTGAACATATGTTTCATAATACCCAAATTTTCTTAAAGTAACCATACATAGCTTTCCAAAAGTGAATACCTAGTGATCTTTCACAGCATTTTGTTTAGTCTGCAATTCTTTTTAGCCTTAAACAATATCTAGTTTATTATACACCTTTCCATGAAAATTGAAGCCCCAGTTGTTGAATGGATCTTAAAAATCAGTCACTGTCTCAATAAAAAACATTTAATCATTCATCACATCAATATGTAACTTAAATATGCTCTCTTCTTAAGCCAAGTATTGTTTTTGGATTGGAGGTTTTCAAATATTCTCTCAAGAATACTCTCCAGGCTGTGCAGTTCAAGATGGCAGCATAGGAAGAGCTTGCATTTACCTCTTCCCATGGGCAAAACAAAGATAAAACTACATTTAGATAAATTCCCTCTGAAGAAAACCTGAGAACTACCTGAACACCTGTTCCACAACAAAGGATAAAGTGAACCATATCAAGACAGGTAGGAGAGGCAGAGAATTTTTCTCTGCCCAACCCCAGTGTGACAACACATAGCAGGGAGGAATCTCACCAGATAGGCACTTCTCCCGGAGGAACAAGGGGTTGGCATCAACATTAGGTACCTTGGCCCCTGGGATCTAGAGCAGAGAAATGAGTTCCCAAAATATCTGGCTTAGAAAACTAACAGGGCTGATGTCCAAGGGTCCAAAAGTGCTATAGGAAACTTAGACTTTCTTCTTGAAGGGCTCACATGTGACCTCACTTGCCTCAGGACCCAGCAAAATAACAGAAGTTTGAAAAGTGCCAAGACTATATGTGAAGGAGGGACATTTGCAAATCTAAAAGCATTGACTCTAGGAGTGGGGGACATTGGAAATGCTCCCCAGAGACAAAGGTGCTGGCAGATTTCAAGGTTGTACTCCCTAGCTAACCTGCAGAGGTGGGCAAGCTCAAACATGGTGGGGAGTGATCACAGCACTATCCTGCCACACTGCTGAAGCCAGAGAGCTCTAGTAGTTCGCCACTCCCTGGCTGAGATGGATAGATGCAAATGGTCACAGCATTCTGTTGTTCCCTAGCTAAAGTCTATGAGTGCAGGAGACTGTGACACTCCCACTCCCTTCCCCCTAGCTGGGCTAGCAAGGCAAGTGGTCACAGTATTACTCCTCTCCCAGACTAAAGCCAACCCAACACCCCCCTGCCCCCTGACTGGGGCTGGTGAGCACAAGCAGTGGTATTCTTCCACTCCCTAGCCTAAAGTTCACACACACACAGACAAGTCACACTCTTGCTGCAATGCTGAAGCCCAGGATCACATACAGTCATTTTCCCTCTGCCTTTCTGAAGCAAGAGAGCAAGCCCGATGCCCTATAATCTCAGGTACCTAACTAAAGCCAATGGGCAAACACAATCAATACAGGGGACATCCCTTGATTGTCTGGCCCTGGTGGCCAAGGGGGCTGACATTCTTGAGCTCCAAGGTACTGTAACAATTAGAAAGATAGTTCTTGGCAGGCCACCACCCCCAGGGTATTATATAAACAGCAGACTAAAACGTAACCCCAATCTTCCTCTGAAAAAGGCCTATTTACTTAGCCTGGAGCCTCACCAAGAGGGGCAGGTTTTAGGTTTCCCACACATCTACAGGCTGAAGATGCATCCCCAGGGAACATAAACAGGGATATACCATCCTTGGACACACCATTGGCCTCACTACAGCTCAACAAGACTCCTCAGAAAGGAACTTATACACTTGTCAGAAGCCCCAGTTTTTGCAACTGTCACCCAGGGGACATCTCTAGAACTCATGGTTCAAAGGCCAGCAGGAATTACAATCACAGTTCCACAGGACTATATATATCTGCATACTTTAAGAGCTCCTACATGAGGGACAGGCATCCAATCAGCCTGAAATTAGGTGCTAAATAAGATTCCTCCCCTTGAAATACTGACAGGTCTTGGCATACCCTTAAAAATAGGAGCATACAAAGAATTAACCAGGCAGTATAGACAACTACAAAGATCAAAGAAACAACCAAGAATAGGGCAGGGCTGAAGGAGTAGGATAATCACCTACACAAGACCACTTCTTCAAGACTAAGAGATGTAGCAGTTCTGTCTAATACATAGAAACAAACACAGAGAGCCAAACAAACTGAGGAAACAGAGAAATATGTTCCAAATGAAAGAACAAGACAAAACCTCAGAAAAAGACCTTATTAATACAGAGATAAGTAAATTATCTGATATGCAATTTAAAGAAATGGTCATAAACATGATCCTTAAACTTGGGTGAAGAATGGATGAACACAGTGAGAACCTCAACAAAGAGTTAGAAACTATAAGAAAAAAAAATCAGAGGTGAAGAATACAATAACTGAAATGGAAAATACACTAGAGGGAATCAACAGCAGATTATATGGTACAGAAGAACAGATTAACATCTGAGAGACAGAGTATTAAAACCATCCAACCTGAACAGCAAAAAGAAAAAAATAAGGGTGGTTTAAGGACCTCTGAGATAAAATCAAGCATACTAACATTCACATTATAGGGGTCCCAGAAGGAGGAAAATAGAGAAAGGGGCAGAAAACATATTTAAAGATACAATGGCTGAAAACTTCCCTAACCTGGGAATGGAAACAGACATTCAGGTCCAAAAGAAACAGAGAGTCCCAAACAAGATGAACCCAGAGAGACCTACAGCAAGACACACTGCAATTAAGATGCCAAAAGTTAAAGATAAAAAGAAAAAATTTAAAAACAGCAAGAGAAAAACAACTAATTACATATAAAGGAAACTCCATAAGACTATCAGTGGATTTTTCAGCAGAAACTGTGCAGGCCAGAAGATACTGGCATGATACATTCAAAGTGCTGAAAGAAAAAACTTAAAACCAAGAATATTCTATTCAGCAAGGTTATCATTCAGAATCAAAGGAGAGGTAGAGAGTTTCCCAGACAAGCAAAAGCTAAAAGAGTTCATTCCAACTAAACCAGCCTTACAAGAAATGGTAAAGGGACTTCTTTAAGCAGAGAAGAAAATTCCATAACTAGAAATAAGAAGATATATGAAAGAAAAAAATCTCACTGATAAAGGCAAATATATAGTAAAGGTACTGGATCAACCACTTACAAAGCAGTAGGAAGGTTAAAATAAAAAAGTAGTAATATCAACCATAACTACAATAAGTAGTTAAAGACTTCACAAAATAAAAAGATATAAAACAACATTAAATGTCAGGGGGAGGAGTGAAAATGTAGTGCTTTTAGAATGTGTTTGAACTTAAACATCTATCAACTTATAATAGACTGCTCTATATAGAGATTGTTACATAGGAACCTCATGAAAACCATGAACCAAAAGCCTATAATACACAAAAAATAAGGAGAAATGAATATAAATATAACACTTAAGAAAATCATCATACCACAAGGAAAGAGAACAAGAGGAGAAGAAAGGGACAGAAAAGAATTACAAAAATAACCAGAGAATTTTTAACCAGAGAATAATTAACAAAATAGCAAAAAGTGCATACCCATCAATAATTACTTTAAATGTAAATAAATAAAATTCTCCAATCAAAAAGCACAGGATGGCTGAATGGATAAAAAACAAGACCCATCTATATATGCTGTCTACAAGAGACTCACTTCAGCTCTAGATATACATGGACTAAAAGGGAAGAGATGGAAAAAGATATTCCCTGCAAATGAAAATGAAAAGAAAGCTGAGGTAGCAATAATTATATTAGACAAAATATACTTTAAAACAAGGACTGCAGCAAGACAAAGAAGGGTATTTTAAAATGATAAAGGGGTTAATCCAACAGGAGGATACACACAATATTTATGCACCCAACACGGCAACATCTAAATATATAAAACAAATAATAACAGATATAAAGGAAGAAATCGACAGTAATAAAATAAGAGCAGGGGATTTTAATACCTCATTTACATCACTGGATAAATTATCCAGACAGAAAATCAATATAGAAACACTGGCCTTAAACAACACATTAGATCAGATGAACTTAATAGATATAAACAAACAGTCTATCCAAAAATTGCAGAATACACATTCTTTTCAGGTGCACATGGAACATTCTCCAGGATAAATCACATGTTAGGCTACAAAAAAGTCTCAATAAATTTAAGAAGACTGAAATCATATCAAGCATCTTTTCTAACCACAACAGTATAAAATCAGAAATCAATTATAAAATAAAAGTTGAAAAAACCCCACAAATGTGGAGACTAAACAACAAGCTACTAAACAATGAGTCAATGAAGATATCAAAGAAGAAATTAAAAAATACCTTGAAACAAATGATAATAAAAATGCAACTTTCCAAAATCTATGGGATGCAGCAAAAGCATTTCTAAGAGAGAAGTTTATAGCAATACAAGCTTACCTCAGGAAACAAGAAAAATCTCAAATAAACCATCAAACTTTACACAAAAAGGAACTATAAAGAGAACAACAAAACCCAAAATTAATAGAAGGAAAGAAATAATAAAGACCAGAAGAGACATAAATGAAATAAAGACTTAGAAGACAATGGGAAAGATCAATAATACAAAGAGCTGGCTCTTTGAAAAGATAAACAAAATTGATAAAACTTTAGCTAGACTCATCAAAAAGAGAGAGACAGAGAGAGACAGAGAGAGAGACAGAGACAGAGAGAGATGGCCTAAATAAATAAAATCAGAAACAAAAGACAAGTTACAATCAACAACACAGAAATACAAACGATCATAAGAGACTGCCACAAACAATTATATGCCAACTGGATAACCTAGAATAAATGGATATATTCCTAGAAACGTGCAATCTGCTAACACCAAATCATGAAGAAATAGAAAATCTGAATAGACCAATTACTAGTAATGAAACTGAATTGGTATTTTTAAAAATTCCCAACAAACAAAAGTCCAGGACCAGACAGATTCACTGGTGAGTTCTATCAAACCTTTAAAGAACATTCAATACCTATAGTTTTCAAATTACTCCAAAAAATTTGAATAGAAAGGATATTTCCAAACTCATTTTACAAGGTCAGCATTATCCTGATACTAAAACCAGACAAAGACACCACAAAAAAAGAAAATAACAGGCCAATATCTCTGGTGATAATACATGCAAAACTCCTCAACAAATATTAACAACCAAATAAAACAATACATTAAAAGGATCATACACCATGATCAAGTGGGAGATATTCCAGGGATGCAAGGATGGTCCACCAACCACAAATCAATCAATGTGATACACAATATTAACAGAATGAAGAATAAAAACCATGTGATCATGTTAATAGATGTAGAAAAAGCATTTAACAAAATCAACACCCAATTATGATAAAAACTCTCAACAAAGTGAGTATAGAGGAAATATATCTCAACATAATAGAGGCCATATATGAAAAAGCCACAACTAACATCATAATCCAAAGTGAAAAGCTGAAAGCTTTTCATCCAAGATCAGGAACAAGACAAGGATGCCCACTCTCACCACTTATATTCAACATAGTATTGGAAGTCCTAGCCACAGCAATCAGACAAGGAAAAAAAATTAAAGGCATCCAAATTGAAAAGGAAGAAGTAAAACTGCCACTATTTGCAAATGACATGATACTATATATAGAAAACCATAAAGACTCCACCAAAAAAAAAAAAATAGATCTAATAAATATATTCAGTAAAATTGCAGGAAACCAAATTTATATATAGGAATCAACTGTACTTCTATACAGTAATAATGAGCTATCAGAAAGAGAAATTAAAATAACAATCCCATTTAAAATTGCTTTGAAAAGAATGAAATACCTAAGGATACGTTTAACCAAGAAGGTGAAAACTTGTACTCTGAAAACTGTCATACATTGATGAAAGAAACTGAAGACACAGAGGAGCTTCAAAATGGTGAAAGAGTAAGACGCGGGATAACCCTCCTCCCCACAAGTACATCAGAAATACATCTACATGTGGAACAAGTCCTACAGAAAACCTACTGAACGGTGGCAAAAGACCTCAGACCTCCCAAAAGGCAAGAAACTCCCCACGTACCTGGGTAGGGCAAAAGAAAACAGAATAAACAGAGACAAAAGAATAGGGACGGGACCTGCACCAGTGGGAGGGAGCTGTGAAGGAGGAAAGGTTTCCACATACTAGGAAACCCCTTCGCGGGCAGAGATTGCGGGTGGCAGAAGGGGAAAGCTTCGGAGCAAAGGAGGAGAGCACGGCAACAGGGGTGCGGAGGGCAAAGCGGACAGATTTCTGCAAAAAGGACTGCTGCCGACCAGTGCTCGCCAGCCCGAGAGGCTTGTCTGCTCACCCGCCAGGGCGGGCGGGGCTGGGAGCTGAGGCTCGGACTTCGGAGGTCAGATCCGAGGGAGAGGACAGGTTGGCTCCGTGAATGCAGCCTGAAGGGGGCCAGTGCGCCACAGTTACCTGGGAGGGAGTCTAGGAAAAAGCCTGGAGCTGCCGAAGGGACAGCAGACTTTTTCTTGCCTCTTTGTTTCCTGGTGCACGAGGAAAAGGGATTAAGAGCACCGCTTAAAGGAGCTACAGAGACAGACGAGAGCCGCAGCTTTCAGCGTGGACCCCAGAGATGGGCATGAGATGCTAAGGTTGCTGCTGCAGCCACCAAGAAGCCTGTGTGCAAGCACAGGTCACTATCCACACCAACCCTCCCAGGAGCCTGTGCAGCCCGCCACTGCCAGGGTCCCGTGATCCAGGGACAACATCCCCAGGAGAACGCAAGGCACACTACAGGCTGGTGCAACGTCATGCTGGCCTCTGCCATCGCAGGCTCTCCCCACATCCATACCCCTCCCTCCCCCCAGCCTGAGTGAGCCAGAACCCCCGAATCAGCTGCTCCTTTAACCCTGTCCTGTCTGAGCAAAAAACAGACGGCCTCAGGTGACCTAAATGCAGAGGTGGGTCCAAATCCAAAGCTGATCCCCAAGAGCTCAGCGAACAAAGAAAAGGAAGGGAAATCTTTCCATGCAGCCTCAGGAGCAGCGGATTAAATCTCCACAATCAACTTGATGTACCCTGTGAAATACCTGAATGGACAATGAATCATCCCAAAATGAGGAGGTGCACTATGGGAGCAACAATATATATACATTTTTCCTTTTTTCTCTTTTTGTGAGTGTGTATGTGTATGCTTCAGTGTGTGATTTTGTCTGTATAGCTTTGCTTTTATCATTTGTCCTAGGGTTGTGTCTGTCCGTTTTTGTTTTTTTTATTACTTAAAAAAATGTTTTTCTTAATAATTATTTTTCTTAATAACTTTGTTATTTTATTTTACTTTATTTTATTTTATTTTACCTTATTCTTTCTTTCTTTCTTTCTTTTCTCCCTTTTATTCTGAGCCATGTGGATGAAAGCCTCTTGGTGATCCAGCCAAGCGACAGGGCTGTGCCACTGAGGTGGGAGAGCCAAGTTCAGGACACTGGTCCACAAGCAACCTCCCAGCTCCACGTAATATGAAATGGCGAAGATCTCCCAGAGATGTCCATCTCAATGCCAAGACCTAGCTCCATTCAACGAACAGCAAGCTACAGTGCTGGAAACCCTATGCCAAACAACTAGCAAGACAGGAACACAACCTGATCTATTAGCAGAGAGGCGCCTGAAATCATAATAATAGGGCCACAGACACCCCCAAACACACCACCAGACATGGACATGTCCACCAGAAGACAAGAGCTAGCCTCATCCACCAGAACACAGGCACTAGTCCCCTCCACCAGGAAGCCTACACAACCCACTGAACCAAACTAAGCCACTGGAGACAGACAGGAAAAGCAACGGAATCTATGAACCTGAAGCCTGCAAAAAGGAGACCCCAAACACAGTAAGTTAAGCAAAATGAGAAGACAGAGAAACACGGCAGATGAAGAAGCAAGGTAAAAACCCACCAGACCTAACAAATGAAGAGGAAATAGGCAGTCTACCTGAAAAAGAATTCAGAATAATGATAGTAACGATGACCCAAAATCTTGGAAATAGAGAAAATACAAGAAATGTTTAACTAGGATCTAGAAGAACTAAAGAGCAAACAAACAGTGATAAACAACACAATAGATGAAATTAAAAATTACCTAGAAGGGATCAATAGCAGAATAACTGAGGCAGAAGAACGGATAAGTGACCTGGAAGACAAAAGAGTGGAAATAACTAATGCAGAGCAGAATAAAGAAAAAAGAATGAAAAGAACTGAGGACAGTCTCAGAGCCCTCTGGGACAACATTAAATGCACCAACATTCGAATTATAGGGGTCCCAGAAGAAGAAGAGAAAAAGAAAGGGACTGAGAAAATATTTAAAGAGATTATAGTTGAAAACATTCCTAATATGGGAAAGGAAATAGTTAATCAAGTCCAGGAAGCACAGAGAGTCCCATAAAGGATAAATCGAAAGAGAAACACACCAAGACACATATTAATCAAACTATCAAAAATTAAATACAAAGAACAAATATTAAAAGCAGCAAGGGAAAAACAACAAATAACATACAAGGGAATCCCCATATGGTTAACAGCTTATCTTTCAGCACGAACTCTGCAAGCCAGAAGGGAGTGACAAGACATATTTAAAGTGATGAAGGAGAAAAACCTACAACCAAGATTACTCTACCCAGCAAAGACCTCATTTAGATATGACAGAGAAATTAAAACCTTTACAGACAAGCAAAAGCTAAGAGAATTCAGCACCACCAAACCAGGTTTACAACAAATGCTAAAGGAACTTCTCTAGGCAGGAAACAAAAACAGAAGGAAAAGACCTACAATAATAAACCCAAAACAATTGAGAAATGGTAATAGGAACATACATATCGATAATTACCTTAAATGTAAATGGATTAAATGCTCCAACCAAAAGACATAGATTGCCTGAATAGATACAAACACAAGACCCGTATATATGCTGTCTACAAGAGACCCACTTCAGACCTAGGGACACATACAGACTGAAAGTGAAGGGATGGAAAAAGATATTCCATGCAAATGGAAATCAAAAGAAAGCTGGAGTAGCAGTTCTCATATCAGACAAAATAGACATTAAAACGAAGACTATTACAAGAGACAAAGAAGGACACTACATAATGATCAAGGGATCAATCCAAGAAGAAGATATAACAATTGTAAATATTTATGCATCCAACATATGAGCACCTCAATACATTAGGCAAATACTAACAGCCATAAAAGGGGAAATCAACAGTAACACAATCATAGTAGGGCAGTTTAACACCCCACTTTCACCAATAGACAGATCATCCAAAATGAAAATAAATTAAGAAACACAAGCTTTAAATGACACATTAAACAAGATGGAGTTAATTGATATTTATAGGACATTCCATCCTAAAAAAAACGGAATACACATTCTTCTCAGGTACTCACTCACATTCTCCAGGATAGATCATATCTTGGGACACAAATCCAGCCTCGCTAAATTTAAGAAAATTGAAGTCATATCAAGTATCTTTTCCAACCACAATGCTATGAGACTAGATATCAATTACAGGAAAAAATCTGTAAGAAATACAAACACATGGAGGCTAAACAAAACACTACTTAATAACCAAGAGATCATTGAAGAAATCAAAGAGGAAATCAAAAAATACCTAGAAACAAATGAAAATTAAAACACAATGACCCAAAACCTATGGGATGCAGCAAAAGCAGTTCTAAGAGGGCAGTTTATACCAATAAAATCCTACCTTAAGAAACAAAAATAATCTCAAATAAACAACCTAACCTAAAGCAATTTGAGGAAGAAGAACACAAAAAACCCAAAGTTAACAGAAGGAAAGAAATCATAAAGATCAGCTCAGCAATAAATGAAAAAGAAATGAAGGAAATGATAGTAAAGATAAAACTAAAAGCAGGTTCTTTGAGAAAATTTTTTAAAATGATATACTATTAATAAGACTTAGCAAGAAAAAAAGGGGAGAAGACTCAAATCAATATGAAATGAAAAAGGAGAAATAACAACAGACACTGAAATACAAAGGATCATGAGACATTACTACAAGCAACTCTAAGCCAATAAATTGAATAACCTGGAAGGGAAAAATTCTTAGAAATGCACAACCTTCCAAGACTGAACCAGGAAGAAACAGAAAATTTAAACAGATGAATCACAAGCACTGAAATTGAAACTGTGATTAAAAATCTTCCAACAAACAAAAGCCCAGGACCAGATGGCTTCACAGGCGAATTCTATCAAACATTTAGAGAAGACCTAACACCTATCCTTCTCAAACTCTTCCAAAATATAGCAGAGGGAGGAAAACTCCCTAACTCATTCTATGAGGCCACCATCACTCTGATACTAAAACCAGACAAAGAGGTCACAAAGAAAGAAAACTACAGGCCAATATCACTGATGAACATAGATGCAAACACCCTCAAAAAAATACTAGCAAACAGAATCCAACAGCACATTAAAAGGATCATACACCATGATCAAGTGGGGTTTATTCCAGGAATGCAAGGATTCTTCAATATACGCAAATCTATCAATGTGATAAACCATATTAACAAATTGAAGGAGAAAAACCATATGATCATCTCAATAGATGCAGAGAAAGCTTTCGACAAAATTCAACACCCATTTATGATAAAAACCCTGCAGAAAGTAGGCATAGAGGGAACTTTCCTCAACATAATAAAGGCCATATATGACAAGCCCACAGCAAACATCATCCTCAATGGTGAAAAACTGAAACCATTTCCACTAAGATCAGGAACAAGACAAGGTTGCCCACTCTCACCACTCTTATTCAACATAGTTTTGGAAGTTTTAGTCACAGCAATCACAGAAGAAAAAGAAATAAAAGGAATCCAAATTGGAAAAGAAGAAGTAAAGCTGTCACTGTTTGCAGATGACATGATACTATACATAGAGAATCCTAAAGATGCTACCAGAAAACTACTAGAGCTAATCAATGAATTTGGTAAAGTAGCAGGATACAAAATTAATGCACAGAAATCTCTGACATACCTATACACTAATGATGAAAAATCTGAAAGTAAAATTAAGAAAACACTTCCATTTACCACTGCAACAAAAAGAATATCTAGGAACAAACCTATCTAAGGAGACAAAAGACCTGTATGCAGAAAATTAAAAGACACTGATGAAAGAAATTAAAGATGATACAAATAGATGGAGAGATATACCATGTTCTTGGATAGGAAGAATCAACATTGTGAAAATGACTCTACTACCCAAAGCAATCTACAGATTCAATGCAATCCCTATCAAACTACCACTGGCATTTTTCACAGAACTAGAACAAAAAATTTCACAATTTGTATGGAAACACAAAAGACCCCGAATAGCCAAAGCAATCTTGAGAACGAAAAACAGAGCTGGAGGAATCAGGCTCCCTGACTTCACACTACACTACAAAGCTACAGTAATCAATACAGTATGGTACTGGCACAGAAACAGAAATACAGATCAATGGAACAGGAAAGAAAGCCTAGAGATAAACCCACGCATGCATGGTCACCTTATCTTGATAAAAGAGGCAAGAATATACAGTGGAGAAAAGACAGCCTCTTCAATAAGTGGTGCTGGGAGAACTGGACAGCTACATGTCAAAGAATGAAATTAGAACACTCCCTAACACCATACACAAAAATAAACTCAAAATGGATTAAAGACCTAAATGTAAGGCCAGACACCATCAAACTCTTAGAGGAAAACATAGGCAGGACACTCTATGACATAAATCACAGCACAATCCTTTTTGACCCACCTCCTAGAGAAATGGAAATAAAAACAAAAATAAACAAATGGGACCTAATGAAACTTAACAGCTTTTGCACAGCAAAGGAAACCATAAACAAGACGAAAAGACAACCCTCAGAATGGGAGAAAATATTTGCAAATGAAGCAACTGACAAAGGATTAATCTCCAAAATTTACAAGCCGCTCATGCAGCTCAATATCAAAAAAACAAACAACCCAGTCCAAATATGGGCAGAAGACCTTAACAGACATTTCTCCAAAGAAGGCATACAGAAGGCCAACAAACACATGAAAGAATGCTCAACATCATTAATCATTAGAGAAATGCAAATCAAAACTACAATGAGTTATCACCTCACACCAGTCAGAATGGTCATCATCAAAAAGTCTACAAACAATAAACGCTGGAGAGGTTGTGGAGAAAGGGGAACAATCTTGCACTGTTTGTGGGAATGTAAATTGATACAGCCACTATGGAGAACAGTATGGAGGTTCCTTTAAAAACTAAAAATAGAACTACCATACAACCCAGCAATCCCACTACTGGGCATATACCCTGAGAAAACCATAATTCGAAGAGTCATGTACCAAAATGTTCATTGCAGCTCTCTTTACAATAGCCAGGACGTGGATACAACCTAAGTGTCCATGGACAGATGAATGGATGAAAAAGATGTGGCACATATATATAATGGAATATTTCTCAGCCATAAAAAGGAATGAAACTGAATTATTTGTAGTGAGGTAGATGGACATAGAGAGTGTCATTCAGAGTGAAGTAAGTCAGAAAAAGAAAAACAAATACCGTATGCTAACACATATATATGGAATCTAAAAAAAAAAATGGTCATAAAGAACCTAGGGGCAAGACGGGAATAAAGATGCAGATGTACTAGAGAATGGACTTGAGGATACGGGGAGGGGAAGGGTAAGCTGAGACAAGGTAAGAGAGTGGCACGGACATACATACACTACCAAACGTAAAACAGATAGCTAGTGGGAAGCAGCCGCATAGCACAGGGAGATCAGCTCGGTGCTTTGTGACCACCTAGAGGGGTGGGATAGGGAGGGTGGGAGGGAGGGAGACGCAAGAGGGAAGAGATATGGGGACATATATGTATAACTGATTCACTTTGTTATAAAGCAAAAACTAACACACCATTGTAAAGCGATTATACTCCAATAAAGATGTTTAAAAAAGGAAATAATAATAATTGAAGACACAAACAAATGGAAAAATATACCATGCTCATGGTTCAGAAGAATTAATATTGTTAAAATGCCCATGCTACTCACAGAAATCTACAGATTTGATGCAATCCCTATCAAAATACCAATGACATTTTTCACAGAACTAGAACAAAAAATCTTAAAATTTGTATGGAACCACAAAAGAGCTTGAAAAGCCAAAACAATCTTGAGGAAGATGAACAAAGCTGGAGGTATCATGCTCCCTCATTTTAACCAATATACAGTAATCAAAACAGTATGGTTTGGGCACAAAATCAGACACATAGATCCATGGAATAGAATAGAAAGCCCAGAAATAAACCTACACATGTATGTTCAGTTATCTGTGACAATGGAAGCAGGATATACAATGGAGAAAAGACGGTCTCTTCAATAGATGGTGTTTGGAAAAGTGGAAAGCCATATGCAAAAGAATCAAACTGGACCACTCTCTTATACCATATACAAAAATAAATTCAAAATGGATTAAAAGCTTGAATGTAAGACCCTAAACCATAAAACTCCTGGAAAGAAACATAAGCATGAATCTCTTTGACATCAGTTTAGTGAAATGTTTTGAACCTGTCTCCTCAGGCAAGGGCAACAAAAGCAAAAATAAATAAATAGGACTACATTAAACTAAAAAGCCATTGCACAGCAAAGGAAAACATCAACAAAATGAAAGGCAAGCTACTAAATAGAAAATATTTTCAAATCATTTATTCAATAAGAGGTTAATATCCAAAGTATATTTTTAAAACTTATACATTAATATTAAAAAAAAAACAGCCTGAAAAAAATTGAGCAGAGGACCTGAATAGACATTTTTCTGAAGAAGAGATTCAGATGGCCAACAGATACATAAAAAGATGCTCAACATCACTAATGATCAGGGAAATGCAAATCAAAACCACAAGGAGACAACACCTCACACCTGTCAGAGTGGTGATTATCAAAAAGACATAAACAAGTGTTGGTGAGAACATGGAGAAAAGGGAATCCTCATGCACTACTGGTGAGAATGTAAACTGGTGTAGCCACTATGGAAAACAATATGGAGATTCCCCCAAAATTAAAAATAGGACTATCATACAATCTAGCAATTCTGGGTATTTATCCAAAGAAAATTAAAATACTAATTTGAAAAGATTTATACAACCCTATCATTGCAACATTATTTACAAAAGCCAAGATATGGAAATAGCTTAAGTGTCCATCGATAGATGAATGGATAATGATGTGGTATATGCATACAATGGAATATTATCCGGTCATAGAAAAGAATGAAATGTCATTTGCAACAACATAGATGGATCTAGAGTATATTATGCTAAATGAAATAAGTCAGACACAGAAAAACAACTACTGTATGATTTCACTTATGTGGAATCTAAAAAACAAACAAAATTAAACAGAAACAGGTACAGAAAACAAACTGCTGGTTGCCAGAGGGGAGTGGAATTGGGGGTGAGCAAAATAGGTGAAGGGGATTAAAAAGTACAAATTTCCAGTTATAAAATAAATAAGTCACAGGGATGTAATGTACAGCACAGGGAATATAGTCAATAATACTGTGAAAACTTTGTATGATGACAGATGTTAACTAAACTTACCATAATAACCATTTCAAAATGTATATAAATATCAAGTCACTATGATGTATACCTGAAGCTATGATATTGTATATGATAGTCCTCCAGGACATCCCTGGTGGTCCAGTGGTTAAGATACTGCCCTTCCAGTGCAGGAGACACAGGTTTGATCCCTGGTCAGGGAAGTTCTGCATGCTGCATGGCGCAGCCAAAAAGAAAAACAACTCTCTAAAACATACTTACAAATGTTCACCTTTTTTAAGCTTTTAGCTACAGGCTATGACTCTAACCCAAGTTCCCATTCTACAGAATCTAAATATCCCACAGGATGAAACCTAAGACAATCAGTCTTTTTGTGTTTCTCTTGGTTGTCTCTCCATGTTTTTATTCACAAACACTGGTGACATACTTTTACAACACTTTATCAGCTTTAGGACTCTGAACATAAGTCTAAAATGTCAAACCTCAATCTTGACCCTGAAGCTGTATTACACAAAAATAAACAATCAAAACAAGCATTTGGAACCAAAAGATCTGGATACAACCTTAGCTCAACTGCTTCCCAGCAAGTCAACAAGTCCTTGAGCAAATCTTTTACTCCAGAGGCTTAGATAACTTTACAAAGAGTGAATAATACCATAAGGAGGGTTTCAAAAGATTATAATAAGATAATATGTATGTGAAACTACTTAAACTGTAATAGAGAGACAGAGACAGAGAGAGATAGCCCAGAGGTTTCTGCCTGCTCCCTTCTTCACTACTATTTTAACACTACTCTATGTTCTAAATTCCTTGCTTCTAACTCCCATGACACTGTATGCTTTTGCCCAGTTAGCAAACATATTCTCAGTTTCTCAACTACAGGGTGCTAAGTGATGCTGCTCTCTCATTTTGCCTCTTTCCTACAATCGCTCAAGTGGAGTAGATTCATAAATAACACAGGCAGTTTCCTATAAAGTGTGACTGGAATGGTGTTGGAAAGGTGACCTTTCCAAAAATGCAACGCCTCTACTGCTCTGCCTAATCTATGCAGTTCCACCATTACAAATTCATTACTTTGGATTAAAGCATAGTATCTTCAGCTGTCCTTTATTTTATGCCAGTACCCCTAAAGGAGTAATTAATCAGGAACAAGTATTTTCTAAGCATATTAAATGAACCCAATAACAAGTGTTATCTCTTTAACTAATAAGAACCTGCTATATAAAAATTAAATTAAATAAAAATTTTAAAATAATAATAAAACAATAAATAAATATATGGAACTCAGAAGTCTAGAAGCCATAAAAGAAAAAAGTGTTATCTCAAATAAAAGCCATGATTCGAAGGGAGTGGGACCATAGAGGTTAGGTGTGTCTCACTCAGGGTGATGAAGGAGAAGGAAAGGGTGGGCCACAACCTAGATTCTGAGAAATGCAGACTTGTGATGAGAAGGGAATACCGTATTTGGAAGAGGACCTAAAGTAGCCAGAGTGCAAAATGGAAGCCTTAAGTATGGATTGGCTCAATATGACATTTGCTGTTGCTTTACAATTAGCTTTCCCTTCATAAGTAGTCCTAATAGAGAAATTCGGCAACAAATGTAAAATATTTTATCCACAAAATAATTTTAGGAATGACCTTAAATACAGAAAAGATAGTGGCTGTGATTTGACAGGTCACAGAAATTCCTCTAACTCCAAAATCTCTCTCACATCCAGCACCTATACTTTCATTCTTAATCCACTAGGCAAGAAGCACCCTCCCCATAATGTCACCTTTGAAATTCAAACACTACAGGTATGGATAACATTGAATCACAACATATTACGTGATTGTCACTGATAAATCCATTTCTTTATTTGACAAAAGACATTTAAGACATCAAGTGCTCTGATACAGAAGGTCAGTGATCATTCATACAATCAGTCTCCCTATAAGTCCTTTTGGGAGATGGGTTTTAACAAGCAGCAGGCTGCCTGTGCGCCAGTATTTGCCTACGGCTGACCCTGACAACAGTGATTACGTATACAAACTTAGCTCACATTGGCAAGCAGATGCGTTTGGAATGGTAAGATTAAAAATGTTCTCAGAAAACATTCAAAATCTCCCCAAACTTAAAGCAAAGTCAAGCTTTAAACTCAAGAGGAACAGAATGCTAAGAACACTGCCTGTAATTTAACTGAGTTCAAGTAGTTAAAAGGTCTAAAAATTAACCATGAAACTTGAAAAATATGTAAATGATCTTCCACAACAACATTTGGAAAACTGTACATCAGAAATAGCAAAACTGCACGTGCCAAGAGGGAGGCATTTTGCAATGACTAACAAATTAAGGCATCTTAATGTGAAGGCTGATTATATAATGCATAATAAAGTAGAATAAGGAAGAGACAGAGGTGTGCTTTCTCATTAGTTCTGGCTTGGAACTATATTGCATAACATCACCAGATTTATGAATATAAAACATCTAAAAACTCCATGGCTGTTCCCCGAATAAGATCATTTCTATAGTTCAAAAAGGCTGCCATTCCAAATACCTACATTTATTCAGAATATTTTGATTGTCCCTATTCAGTATAAAAATCTCAAAACTACAGTACTCTGTATGGTCAGCAGGGGTAGTTGGAATAGAAAAATAATTCAGAAAAGAGAAATCAGAGGGAAATGCCTCATTTTCAATGATGTTGCCTCTAGTTCATGCTTTTTTTTCTTACATATCCAGCTACACAGAGCTCTTCTATCTGAACAAAATGTATATGTTTTTAAAAAATCAACTAATAGTCAACACAAAGGTAGCATTTACTATGTGTCAGGCACTGTTCTAAGAGTTTTACATAAAATACCTCACTTAAACATACTACTCAATACATTTCAATAGTGTAATGGTATCATATTATTTGTACTTAAGAGATAAAGAAACGAAAGTCAGGATGTAATTGGTAGTCAAAAGCTCTAAAATTGAGTTGAGGGTAAGAAATGGATTACAAATCACTAACCACCAATCAAGATAACAACAGTCTCATGTTTTTTAGACTAAAAATATATGGAAAAGAAGAAAAAGAAAAAGAAGGAAGAGAAAAGACAGTGATTATTATTACAAACCATAAATTTCCACATGGAATAGAAAAAACACTGTATTGTCATTTAAGAAATTTAATTCCCATAGAAAATAAGAGGAGACTTTACCCAACCTAATTACTATGTTATAAAAATTGCTATACCTGGGGCTTCCCTGGTGGCACAGTGGTTGAGAGTCCACCTGCCGATGCGGTGGACACAGGTTCGTGCCCCAGTCTGGGAAGATCCCACATGCCACGGAGCGGCTAGGCCCGTGAGCCATGGCCACTGAGCCTGCGCTCCACAACGAGAGAGGCCACAACAGTGAGAGGCCCACGTACCGAAAAAAAAAAAAAAAAAAAGCTATACCTGCAGGATCAAAAGGGGTGATTTTTTAAACTTTTCTAGGAATGTTTTCAAAAGCCATAAAGCAGAACATCCACTTAAAAAGAAAATCAACTGTCCCTGTAGCTGACTGGAGATAATAATGTAGATTTTGAGAAGAGAGGGAAGTTTATTATTACTGACCATAAGACACTCCAGCTTACATTAGTGGGAAATAGGACCTATCTCAGAATGGAATACTAGATTATAAGGATATTTTACAAAGGAAATTTAGAATATAAAATGTTGACAGGATATATGAATGTCAGAAAAGCTAACATTTCCACAAACCACAAAGCAGAACTGTTTTAAAAAAGAAAACAGACAGCTCACATTCCCACTGTGATTTCACAAAAGGGTCCATGTGGATCGTAAGGAAAGAAATGTCCCCACCAGAGGCAGAAAGAGAAACAAATTAAACAAGATTATAAAGCCTAAAGTGATTTAAAATTTGTCAGGAAAAAATTATTTCACAAAAGCAGAGATAATGCTAAAAATGATAATGCAAAATAACACAAAGAGGAAGTAAAAATAGCACCGATAATCAGCAAAGGCAAGCATCACAGTAAATTACTGCTCTCTCTGAAATGATAGACTCCAGGGTTCTTTAACTATGTCTTCGAGGCGAAAATATTTTCAAAGAAAGAACTGTATAAGTTCAAGTAATTAACATCTTCTATGCTTGCACGAATTACCTGGTGGGGAGAAATGGAGAAAGCTTGATGCCACAACATATAGAATTTGGATAAAACTAAGTCTATGTATGGGCTTCCCTGGTGGCGCAGTGGTTGAGAGTCTGCCTGCTGATGCATGGGACACGGGTTCATGCCCTGGTCCGGGAAGATCCCACATGCCGCGGAGCGGCTGAGCCCGTGAGCCATGGCCGCTGAGCCCTGCGCGTCCAGAGCCTGTGCTCCGCAACGGGAGAGGCCACGACAGTGAGAGGCCCGCGTACCGGAAAAAAAAAACAAAAAACCTTAAGTCTATGTAGGTTAGCAGGGCCACATGGCAAGCAACACATGATATAACAAGCAGAGTCCAAACTGTTTATTCAAACTAGTCAATCAGCACTGCAAGGCCATGGTACCCTCCTTCTACAAATGAGCTCTTACTTCAACCATCAGTTTCATCACTCTCAGAAGCCCAAAACAACACTCTACTTTAAAATCTGATGGAATTGCAGTGATTTCAAACTATTTTGATCTGGTATCTTTTTATTATAGCATCATAAACACCACTTTCAACAACTTTCCTGTATGTCTCAGCACTGTTCTGAGAGATATGTCAGAGGTGGAGAAAAGGTTACTAATACGTTATTTGTGGCATGGAGAATTGTGTAGAACCTTTTCCTTCAGTATTAAAGTCCAAAGTGTATGTTAACAAGTGCAGATGGTCATCTTCATTCTTTACACGCACCTCTTCATAAAAAAGGAAAAACGCCTCACCCTTCAAGGGAGGATTTAGAGTGCTACCAAAAGACCTCGATCTTCTGTTTCCAGCCTCCCCACTTCATGTTGGTAAGGACATTGTTCATAACCACTTCTATCTATGCCAGGGAAAGGATGTGCAGGCTAAAAAAGAAGAACCAGGTATGAAATTCCATAAAATGCCAACTGATTCACACCCTAGACTCTGAGGATTTACACACACTTCCACTGTTGGCAGGGCCGAGAGTAATGAGAATTCTGCTGTCACTGGTGAAGAACTAGTAAATCAGAACAGAAATGGACATCTACACCAGGGAAGGAAAACTTCAACTTCAATAAACGAAGCAATGCTGATAAGATGAAATTTACATTTAAGTCACAAAGCTACTGGGATTGGACTGTAATAAAAAAAGTTATCAGACAATAAAGCAATTTGGAAATGTCAGCTGTTTGTTTTTTTTTAACTGCTGTGTGTATATCTGTTAGAGAGCTTCTTTTAAAGAAACAAACATTTGAACTAGGATTGCAAAGAAGCTATTCTATTATAATATTTTATATTCAGGAAATATCAAAAATTAATAATTGCTGCAGCTTACTGAGGACCTACTATGGGTAAGGAACTTACATTTTATTTCATTTAATATAATTGATTCAGATAGATCCATTTTTAACAGGAGGAAATAAATTCAGAAAGGGTCAATAATTAGCCCAAAGCCATACTGCTAGAAAGGAGCAGAAGTGGGCTTCAAACTAAAGCCACCTGACTGTTAAAACATGTTCGTTTTGCCTTAGAGTCCTTCTGTAAAGTTCACTATTAAATTTTTTTAAGCTATAATACCTATTAAGGGCTTATTATGTTCCAGGTTCATTATCTCACTATATCCTGTGAACAGCTAAATGAGGCAATATTTTACCTGTTTTATAGTTAGGAAACTGAGACACAAAGAAGTTAAGTAACATGCCCAGTTAAATAGTGGGAGAATCATGATTCAAATTCCAAGTCACTGCCTCCAAAGCCTGTGTGTTTCCATAATTCATAATAGCTATGAATTTGAAACATTTGTTTAGTGCCAGGTCCTTGAGAACTTCCTCCATTTTGCAAATTTTAGTTGCCACCTGACTGGCTTTGTCTCTTATGTGTTTATTTTCTCCTATCTTCTTCTCACTATAGATAACATAACTGTCTAGATTCACGAAATTTTAGAAATAGAATTCACCCTCTGATAAACTGACCCAGCAAAGACAAAAAGGAAGTTATTAACAAAGTATAATTCACATCCTAAATCCCCCATCAATGAGGCATCCTTTCCACTACATGATGCCATCATTCAGCATTTCCAAAATAAGTAAATATAAAGGCATCTTTTAAAAAGACTGAAAAATCCAATTCTACTATATTGAAGGTAACAATTAGATATAACGATCAGGTCAAGGATAAATTTTTGAAAGCAGCTACTACTCTAATAAAATTTTTGTACACATTGAAAAAAACATCAAAACACTGTAATCTAGCTTTGAAAACTCTCTAAATGTGCTCCCAATCTAGCAAACCCTGTTGACCAGCTCTTCTGGTCTTTTTGCCATACTTTGTACAAGTCCCTCTCTGTCTTGCTTTTAGAACCAGGACAGCTCTCTCCACATTTCCATCTTCTAAAATAATTAGATTCAACCATTCATCCTCAGAGTTCCTACCACAAAGTCTCAGCTATGACCTGTTAATGGCCCATATTCCACTATTGTGAAATTCCACCAACAAATTTATGGTGATTTGACCATAACATTTTTACCTTCTCTCTCCCGCCAATTTCACTAAAACAGTAAAGGAGGGGAAGACACAAACAAAGAAAATAAAAGGCATCATTGAATGAGACTTTCAACATATGTGGGGAGGGGAGTTAATGAAAGATGGATAATGTACTTAATAGGAAGGAAAAAGCTATAGCTTAAAGAGGAGAATAAAGATCAAAAAAGAGCTGATTCATTTCATAGAACCCTTAGAGAGACTCAGCATTCAAAGCTTGTCATCATGGGGCATAGGATACCCATACATACTTCTCTCCCATCCCCTGCACTGGATACTACCACCAAGAGAGTATTATAATTTTCATGGGAGAGATTAAACTGGAGAAGGTCAACACCTAGAGACTTCAGGTACTGTGAAGAGCAACGATGAGACTGAAGGCAAAAAAAGATGGATTAATTAGAAGCCCATGTACTAAGTCACAAGACCCTTCCCCCAGCATCCTCTATCACCTCATATGCAAAAAGCTGGGAACCAGGCATCTTCCACACACAAGAAATGAAAGATTACTTCCTTGAAAACACTGAACTGCCCTGAGAAAAATATCTTTGTTCTCAGGCTTGAGGTTGTCCAACACCTGAAAGATTCCAAAATGAAACAGGCCAATCAACAAGACCTAGAAACAGATCCTCAAGTCAGCTTTTTAATGCCTCATTCAAATGTAGACCTAAGAATCATCAAACATTTGATGAAAGGCTTCAATGTGAAACACAGACCAAAATAAACAAAGAAGAAAAAAAAGACATGGAAGAGATATATGCTAGAAAGAGAAAAAGAAGTCATCAAAAAATATTCATCAGTATCACCAGAAAGATATATGAAGTGTTTAAAATTAGAGTCATAATATAAGAATGGGATGCTGTGGAAAAAGAAAAAGTAGAAAACAATAAGGAGCACTAAAAAATTGAACTTACATTTTACCTAATGCATGTGGTAAACTGTATTATTGTTCAAAAATATTCTCTACCCTTCTCCTATCAGATTTTTTTTTTCCCCTGCCCATGGGGCAGGATATTTGCCATTGATTTCCTTTTGACAATGAAATGTGTTTCAATGAGATGTTTCACAGAAACCTTAAAAGCAAGCATGTGGTTTACATTTTTTTGTCCTCCTCTGACACAGGATTGGCAATACTCTGGATAGCAGCTGCTCCCACATTCTGAAACTTCCAAGGAAGATGATGTGGACAGATCTGCTTCTGACCACAATGAAAACCTATTGTGATGAGAACTAAACTTCTGTTGTTGAAAGCCATTGAGATTTGGAGCATGTTTGTTACTCCAGGCAATCTAGTCTACCCTGACACTACAATATGTTTGATCACATTGACTGGAGCTTCAGACTATTCAAAAATCCAGAATTTGAATTAGTAGGTACATAAAAAACTAAGCAGGGACTTCCCTAATGGTCCAGTGGTTGGGACTTCGTCTTCCAGTGCAGGGGGTGCAGGTTTGATCCCTGGATGGGGAGCTAAGATCCCACATGCCTTGGGGCCAAAAAACCAAAACATAAGCAATATTGTAACAAATTCATTAAATACTTTAAAAATGGTCCACGTCAAAAAATCTTTAAAAAAAAAAAAAGAAAAGAAAAACTAAGCAAGTAAAAAACAAACACTTATCAACTCTGGAAAAAAACAAAAAGTTATATAGGAACAACCTGTAATCATATTACCGTATATGGCTCAGAGTAAAATATATTTATAGAGTCATTATAACATAATCCCTTTATATTGGCTGAATCAAAAACCAAAATAACTGTCGAAAGGATAGGAGGAAGATCTGTGTGTGTGTGTGTGTGTGTGTGTGTGTGTGTGTGTGTGTGTGTGTTTATAGAACTGTTAAGAACACTAAATCCTAATCTTCTCTAAAAGGAAGTTGATAGAGATCTAATACTGAAAAATCAAGAAAAATAGTACACTGTGATATTTCGAAATATGGACATAAATATTAGAAGAACGAAAAGATTTAAAATAGTTGTCTCAGAAGCATTAGAACTGGAAGATAAGAAGATTGGGAAATGGGATTGCCATTCTTCAATACAGCATTATTTGACTTTTTACAAGTATTATTTTGACAAAGGTAAAAATTAAATGAAAACAGTTTTCTCTTACCATTTACAAATATACAGTTAAATATCCGAAGAAACCACCAAAAGACTTTTAAAATGACTAAGAAGTATAACTGGGATGGAGAGGGGCTAGGCAAGGAACTGCTATTTTTCACTTTAAGCTTCTCAATAATACTTGATTTTTTTTTTTTTGGCAATTTGACAAAACTTAAAAATTTCCAAACGAAAACAATTAGAAATAACAACTGAAATATGTAAGTGAAATTTGCTTTTGTTATATTGAGTCAAATCATCAGAAAACAAACTCATATCAAGAATAAAGAACACAATATTTGCCTATAGCCTGGTAAAATCAATAATTTAAAATTGTGAGCCCCACCATATTTTGTTTTGTTTTTTTATAATGAGAATTTTTAGTGAGGTCACCTGGGTTCTTTAGGAATCTCAATCATTATTCTAGAGATCTAATGTATAGCACAGTGATTATAATTATTAATACTATACTCCAAACTTGAAAGTTGCTAAGAGAGTAGATTTTAAATGTTCTCATCTCAAACACACACACACACACACACACACACACAAATGGTAATTATGGAGATAGCCATAATTTTTGTTTGTTTGTTTGTTTAAAAATCTCCTTTAATTATATTTTCATGAACTCCAAGAAGAACATCATTGCAGTTAATGTTACAAAAAAGCAAAGAGGGACATTTGGACATGCAATAAAAAATGGATTCACAGTGAAAATAATGTATGTTGGTACTAAAATATAGTTAATTGGCTCCCTGAAGGGAAAAGCTTTCTTCTAATTATCTATTCACCTGGGTTTTATCATGAGAAAATATTTTTTTTTCTGGAAAGCTTTGGGAAGTTTTCAATTTGTGCTACTGTTATTGTTAGCATCTGATGGAAGTCTCTCATTCCAAAAGCCATTATTTGCAGTCTATAATTTAACCAGAAAAGGAAAAAGTACAACAAATAGCTTGGCAACTGTGTTCTTGTTACATACAAAGCCATTAGCAAAAATATGTAACAAAATTTATGTGAAACAAACAATTTTGTCCTTATATACAGAAGTTTCACAGAAAGATAGACAAGATTGAAAGGCAGAGAGCTATGTACCAGATGAAGGAACAAGATAAAACCTTAGAAATACAATTAAATGAAGTGGAGATAGGCAATATTCCAGAAAAAGAATTCAGAATAATGATAGTCAACATCATCCAGGACCTCGGAAAAAGAATGGAGGCAAATATCGAGTTGACACAATAGACCAGAGAGATTTAATTGATATTTATAGGGCATTCCATCCAAAAACAGCAGATTACTCTTTCTTCTCAAGTGTGCACAGAACGTTCTCCAGGATAGATCACATCTTGGGTCACAAATCAAGCCTCAGTAAATTTAAGAAAATTGAAATCATATCAAGCATCTTTTCTGACCACAGCACTCTGAGATTAGAAATGAATTACAGGGAAAAAAGTGTAAAAAACACAAACACATGGAGGCTACAATTCGTTACTAAATAACCAAGATATCACTGAAGAAATCAAAGAGGAAATCAAAAAATACCTAGAGACAAATGACAATGAAAACATGACGATCCAAAACCTATGGGATGCAGCAAAAGTAGTTCTAAGAGGGAAGTTTATAGCTATACAAGCCTACCTCAAGAAACAAGAAAAATCTCAAATAAACAATCTAACCTTACACCTAAAGGAACTAGAGAAAGAAGAACAAACAAAACCCAAGGTTAGCAGAAGGAAAGAAATCATAAAGATCAGAGCAGAAATAAATGAAATAGAAAAAAGATAACAATAGCAAAGCCCAATAAAACTAAAAGTTGGTTCTTTGAGAAGATAAACAAAATTGATACACCATTAGCCAGACTCATTAACAGAAAAAGGGAGATGACTCAAATCAATAAAATTACAAATGAAAGAGGAGAAGTTACAATACACACCACAGAAATACAAAGCATCTTAAGAGACTACTACACGCAACTCTATGCCAATAAAAGGGACAACCTGGGAGAAATGGATAAATTCTTAGAAAGGTACAACCTCCCAAGACTGAACCAGGAAGAAATAGAAAATATGAAGAGACCAATCACAAGTAATGAAATTGAAACTGTGATTAAAAATCTTGCAACAAACAAAAGACCAGGACCACATGGCTTCACAGGTGAATTCTATCAAACACTTAGAGAAGAGCTCACACCTATCCTCAAACTCTTCCCAAACATTGCAGAGGAAGGACCACTCCCAAACTCATCGTATGAGGCCACCATCACCCTCATACCAAAACCAGACAAAGATACTACAAAGAAAGAATATTACAGACCAATATCACTCATGAATATAGATGCAAAACTCCTCAACAAAATACTAGCAAACACAATCCAAAAACACATTAAAAGGATCAAACACCAGTATCAAGTGGGATTTATCCCAGGGATGCAAGGATTCTTCAATATATGCAAATCAATCAACGTGATACACCATATTAAGAAATAGAAGAATAAAAACTATATGCTCATCTCAATAAATGCATAAAAAGCTTTTGACAAAATTCAACACCCATTTATGATAAAAACCCTCCAGAAAGTGGGCATAGAGGGAACTTACCTCAAAATAATAAAGGCCATATATGACAAGCCCACAGCAAACATCATTCTCAATGATGAAAAACTGATAGAATTTCCTCTAAGATCAGGAACAAGACAAGGATATCTACTTTCACCACTATTATTCAACAGTGTTTTGGAAGTCCTAGCCATCGCAATCAGAGAAGGAAAAGAAATACAAAATGGAAAAGAAGAAGTAAAACTGTCACTGTTTGCAGATGACATGATACTATACATACAGAATCCTAAAGATGCCACCAGGAAACTACTAGAGCTAACCAATGAATGTGGTAAAGTTGCAGGATAAAAAATTAACCCACAGAAATCTCTTGCATTCCTATATACTAATGATGAAAAATGAAAGAGAAATTATGAAAACACTCCCATTTACCTTGCAACAAATAGAATAAAATACCTAGGAATAAACCTACCTCGGGAGACAAAAGACCTGTATGCAGAAAATTATAAGACACTGATGAAAGAAATTAAAGATGATCCAAACAGATGGAGAGATATACCATGTTCTTGGACTGGAAGAATTAATATTGTGAAAATGACTATACTACCCAAAGCAATCTACAGATTCAATGCAATCGCTATCAAATTACAAATGGCATTTTTTTTTTTACAGAACTAGAATAAAAAATCTTAAAATTTGTATGGAGACACAAAAGACCCCGTATAGCCAAAGCAGTCTTGAGGGAAAAAAGTGAAGCTGGAGGAATCAGACTCCCTGACTTCAGACTATATTACAAAGCTACAGTAATCAAGACAGTATGGTACTGGCACAAAAACAGAAATATAGATCAATTGGAACAAGATAGAAAGTCTAAAGATAAACCCATGAACCTATGGTCAACTAATCTATGACAAAGGAGGCAAGGATATATAATGGAGAAAAGACAGTCTCTTCAATAAGTGGTGCTGGGAAAATTGGACAGCTACTTCTCAAATAATGAAATTAGAACACTCCCTAACACCATACACAAAAATAAACTCAAAATGGATTAGAAACCTAAATGTAAGACCAGACACTATAAAACTCTTAGAGTAAAACATAGGAAGAACACTTTTTGACATAAATCACAGCAAGATCATTTTTGATCCACCTCCTAGAGTAATGGAAATAAAAACAAAAATAAACAAATGGGACCTAATGAAACTTCAAAGCTTTTGCAAAGCAAAGGAAACCATAAACAAGACGAAAAGACAACCCTCAGAATGGGAGAAAATATTTGCAAACGAATCAATGGACAAAGGATTAATCTCCAAAATATGTAAACAGCTCATGCAGCTCAATATTAAAAAAACAAACAACCCAATCCAAAAATGGGCAGAAGACCTAAATAGACATTTTGCCAAAGAAGGCATACAGATGGCCAAGAAGTATATGAAAAGCTGCTCAACAACAGTAATTATTAGAGAAATGCAAATCAAAACTACAATGAGGTATCACCTCACACCAGTTAGAATGGACATCATCAGAAAATCTACAAACAACAAATGCTGGAGAGCATGTGGAGAAAAGGGAACCCTTTTGCACTGTTAGTGGGAATGTAAATTGATATAGCCACTATGGAGAACAGTACGGAAGTGTCTTAAAAAATGAAAAATAGAATTATCATATGACCCAGCAATCCCACTACTGGGCACATACCCAGAGAAAACCATAATTCAAAAAGACACATGCACCCCAATGTTTATTGCAGTGCTATTTACAATAGCCAGGTCATGGAAGCAACCTAAATGCCCATCGACAGACGAATGGATAAAGAAGATATGGTACATATATACAATGGAATACTACTCAGCCGTAAAAAGGAACGAAATTGGGTCATTTGCTGAGACATGGGTGGATCTAGAGTCTGTCATACAGAGTGAAGTAAGTCAGAAAGTGTAAAACAAACATTGTATATTAACGCATATATGTGGAACCTAGAAAAATGGTACAGATGAACCGGTTTGCAGGGCAGAGGTTGAGACACAGATGTAGAGAACAAATGTATGGACACTAAGGGGGGAAAGCGGCAGGGGGCTGGGGGTTGAGGTGTGATGAATTGGGCGATTGGGATTGATATGCATACACTGATGTGTATAATATTGATGACTAATAAGAACCTGCTGTATAAAAAATTTTTTAATATAGGTAACTAATAAAAAAAAGGTAATTATGTGACGTGATGCAGGTGTTAGCTAATGTTACGGTGGTAATCATTTAGCAATATATAAGTGTATCAAATCATCACCTTGCAAACCTTAAACTTACACAGTGTTACATATCAATTATACCTCAACACAGCTTGAAAAAAAGAATCTCAATCATTATCAGAAATAAGTTACTTTCAATATGCAATACTGTACTTACTAAGACTGGGTAATGCACATCTCAAGATCATTTTCAAAAGACACTGAACATTTTATTGTTAATCTTCAGTCAAACCAGGATTTTATTAACATAACCACAAATTCCTGTTAAATGCAATAAATATTAATTAAACAACTATTATATATGTGTATAAGATTGCCCTAGGGCTTCCCTGGTGGCGCAGTGGTAGACAGTCCCCCTGCCGATGCAGGGGACATGGGTTTGTGCCCCGGTCCGGGAAGATCCCACATGCCGCATAGCGGCTGGGCCCGTGAGCCATGGCCGCTAAGCCTGCACATCTGGAGCCCGTGCTCCGCAACGGGAGAGGCCACAACAGTGAGAGACCCGCGTACCGCAAAAAAAAAAAAAGATTGCCCTAAGCTTTGCAGGAGATAAAAGTTAAGATATTTCACTCTCTATCGTCCCGGAATTTATAATCTTGTGAGGAACATAAGATGCGCATAGCAATTACCAAAATAAAGTGGAAAATTATATAGGGGCATAAAAGAGGTAGAAAAAGGGAAGAGAAATGAAAATTAGTTATAATTCAGAGGACCAGGGAGCAGATGGTCTTTGAACATAGGCTGAAATTGAACATGTGAAGCTAGAGAGAGGAGAATTATATGGGAGTAAAATAATAATATTGATAAAGAATGTAAGCAGGAAAGTGCAGCACATGTCAGTTCAGCAAGTCATTTTGGTTGGATCATAAGGTGGGTGAAAAGAAGTAATAAAAAATAAAGAAAGAAAATATTTGGGGAGATCATAGGGCTCTTTGAGGATCAAGTTAACCATTCTGTAATTCATATAACGAAATATTGGTGTCAATTAAAGGCTTTGAGAAACAAGTGACCTGTCCAGAATTATATTAAGGAAAATTAACGTGAAAATGTACATGGGGAGGATTAAAAGAGAAGAAACAAGAGCTATGCTTTATTTAACATTAATAGATAATAAAGAGAAAATCACATTCCCTGAATAGATATCTTGACATACATTTTTGAGAAATATCATCATTCTCAAACAATGAGGACATTTCAAATTTGCATCAAAATTTTGTGAACAGCATGAATGTTGTAAAAAAAAAAAACATAAGCAAGCAATACACACATTGATCTTTATAAGCTCTATAATTATACTATTGGTCAAATCAGTTTCTATTCACCTAAAGGAGGAATAGATGTCTTCAGGTAGAAAAGAAAGAACTAAAGTAGATGTGAAAATTTCCCTTACTTATTTTCAAACAGTGGCTCCTCAAAAAAAAACTGCAATTAATTAAGTTTCTGAAATACAAACATATCTGAATAGCAGACATATGGCAGGAGCGGCAAATGAGCAGACCAAGCTGAGGTCCTAATTTGTCAAAAGTAAGCATATTAGTATTACCAATCTGTTAATGTTGACAAGAAGACTCATTTTGACTGTTCCTTTTGTATCAATAAATGAGTGGATTTCAAATACTCTAAATAAAAATACTAAAAGGAGCCCTTCTAAAAGTACATATCAACCCAGTAATTTCTGGATGCTCTTTCGGTATAGCCTACAAATATTTTCAGAACAGCAACTCAGAAGGGAATAAATGTCTTAAGTCCTTGAGCTATGTATTGAATGCTAATGTATTTGTATATGATGGATTTAATACAGAACTGAGAATAAATGACTTTCAGCAGCTGCACTCTAGACCTATAAATCACTATGAGTTCTACAAATCCATACAGAAGAGGAACAGCTGGATAATTTACAACACCAGTATTTGTCAAGAAAAAGCTGAAAATACAGAACCTGATTCCTCCTTTTTTCACAGTGCACACTTCTACAAAAATTTAAAATTATCCTTCTAGAGAATCTACTTGGATAAGTGCTTCTATTCATATTGACACATTGCTCCTTTAAAATACAAAATCCTTAATTCCACTCATTTTAAGGAACACTTTTTAAAAGGATAAAAATGGCAAATGGAAAAAGTTTTCCTTATAAGCAAAGGTAAGCACAAAGAAAAGTCTAATTTTAATGTTTATTTTATGTTCCAATTGCTATGCTCTAATAAAATCCTACAAAAGGAAACACATTAAACTAGATGACTTGCAGAGCACAGTGATACCAAAGATAGTACTTAAGTTAATAAACTAATTGCAAAATTGCAGAGATTAAGTTCATCATTCTAGTTCTTGGATAAACTTTGGAGATAGAGTATTTAAAGTTTAATATAAGGGCTGTCTTAAGCCTCTTGAATAATATAAGCAGTAAAAATGTGCTCCATATAAGAAGTGAACTCCAGAAAGAGAAAACTGCAGTCACTAAAGGAATATTAGCTCATGTGTAAGCAACAAAATAACTTGCTTGCAACTTCTATAAAAGTCAATACAACAGAAGGCCTAAGTGCCAATTTTGCTCACATATCTACCATTGTTTTAGTTTTCATAGGTGACTCTGATTCATAAGGAAGCCATTTTACCTTGATAATAACACCAAAGAAAAATTTTAATGTCCCCACATGGAGCTATAATGTCCTCTATGTAGGAATTTGACAATATGAAAAAATTTGGACCTATTTTCAAATGGACCTCTCTCAGGTTCAGACGTGTAAGTTCCTTTAAAACAATGATAAAGACGCAGATGTAGAGAATGGACTTGAGGACACGAGGAGGGGGAAGGGTAAGCTGGGATGAACTGAGAGTGTGGCATGGACATATATACACTACCAAATGTAAAATAGATAGCTAGTGGGAAGCAGCCGCATAGCACAGGGAGATCAGCTCAGTGGTTTGTGACCACCTAGAGGGGTGGGATAGGGAGGGTGGGAGGGAGGGAGATGCAAGAGGGAAGAGATATGGGGACATATGTATATGTATAGCTGATTTACTTTGTTATAAAGCAGAAACTAACACACCATTGTAAAGCAATTATACTCCAATAAAGATGTTAAAAAAATAATAAAAATAAAACAATGATCATAGGAAATTCAACCAGTTGGCTTTATTCTCCAAATAATGCAGTCTAGTGGACTTTAATTGCAATATTATATAAACACTGATAAGAATACACACAGAGTGACAGAAGAACAGGCAGCTTTACCTGCTTACCAACTTAACATCAGCCAGAAGCAAAAGAGATGGGTGAGGTTTTTCTTAATTGATGTCTGACCATCTTTCTTCCCTTATACCTCATTCCTCTAATCACTTTATTTTAAAATCACATAGCTCAGAGCACAAACAAGGCCCCCTCTGTCAGTTGTCCTTAAGTTGAACTCAAGTCTTCTCAGCACACACACAGCCTCACAGGATATGTACTTATTGAGCACAATGCCAGGGAAAGAATCATAGGCATCTAATAGTAGAAGTAGACATGGATTAACAAAAAAAAAATCCAAGCCCTAAAATGTCACAAAGAGTTGAAGAGCATAAAAAGAACACAATAATTTATGTGAAATTAGTTTCATTCAAATTAACAGAAAGATTCAGCTGCATTTTTCTTAAGTTATACTACTTACTAGCTCAGAGCATGAACCAACCAGATGGGTAACTGCAAAGCAGAACTACCAAAGGAGAAATTCTTGCACTGCTTTAAAATGGGAATAGAGGGCTATCACTAAATATACCAGAAAAAAAAGTACCATTGTTTACGGGCCTCCACCACAGAACTTTATACATCTATATGATTCTCCTCCCTGAACTTCTGACAGGACTTTGAATCTCTCCTAGAATCTCTCTCTGGAGTTCAGCCACAGAACTGAGCTAACTTAAATGCCCTACCATCCTTACCGTTCTATAATCGCTGAAGTTGTCCTAATTTCTTAAGTTAAAATATCCTGTGGTTCTGGGTACTTCCCTGGCAGCGCAGTGGTTAACAATCTGCCTGCCAAGGCAGGGGACATGGGTTTGAGCCCTGGTCTGGGAGGATCCCACATGCCGCAGCAGAGCAACTAAGGCTGTGTGCCACAACTACTGAACCTGTGCTCTAGAGCCCGCGAGCCACAACTACTGAGCCTACGTGCCATAACTGCTGAAGCCCGTGTGCCTAGAGCCTGTGCTCCACAACAAGAGGAGCCACCGCAATGAGAAGCCCGTGCACCACAACGAAGAGTAGCCCTCGCTCACCGCAACTAGAGAAAGCCTGCACACAGCAACGAAGACCCAATGCAGTCAATAAATAAATAAATTTATTTATTTAAAAAAATATATATATCCTATGGTTCTAAACTGGACCCAACTTATTTCAAGAACAGTAGTACCCAATTTTTTTAAATGCCCATTAAATAAAAGTATTAAGTAAAATCAATACTTTATTAATTCACAGTTGTGTAAGCCAAACCATTTTAGCAGTAGAGGACACAGAGTAATATTTAAAGAATAAAGAAGTTACAACTTATTTCTTATAAGTTGTAATGCACTGTGAATCTCAGAAATTACTTGTTAAAATTTCTGGCTTCAAATATTCTTAGAACGTGAAGGTCAATTTCTGATCTATCTCTTTATTATTAATCCAAATAGGTATATATTTGTCTTTTTCATGGAGGTATTTTTATAAATGTCTATACCCCACCCACACCTACTACTAAATACATGGCTATCTAAATTTCAGTTGTTCATCAAAATCCATTATCTCCACTTATCTTAGCCCTCTCAGCCCACAGAGACCTCTTTCTCACATGAAGTCCCATACTATTTACTATTTGTAGTATAATGTAGTAGTTAAATGCATAAGATTTTACTGCTAGACACCCCTGTATCAGAGTCCTATCATTCATTGCTTATGAGACCATGGGTAAGTCACTTAACAGACATAGACCTTAGCTTCCTCATACCTAAAATGGAAATAACAACACCTATTTTATCAGGTTTTTGTGAACGATGAATAAGATAATATATTGTTTACACTTTAATAGGAAGCAGGAAAAATAAAAATAATTTTTTAAAAATACAACTCAATAATAAAAAGACAACCCAATTTAAAAATGGTCAAAATATTTTAATAGACACAAAGGCCAGTAACCACAGGAAAAAATACTTAAACTTATATTTATGAGGAAAATGCAAATTAAACCACCATGATATGTCACTACACATCTACCAAAGGCTAAGATTCCCATAACTGGAAGTCTCATACATTTGTTGGTGAGCGTAAAATGGTACAATTGCTTCAGAAAAAAGTGTTGCAGTTTCTTATAAAACCAAAAATTTACCTACCCTATGACAAGATAATTCCACTCCTATGTATAGGCATACCTCAGAGAGATTGCAGGTTCAGTTCCAGACCACCACAATAAAGTGAATATCACAACAAAAGCGAGTAACACAAATTTCTTGGTTTCCCAATGCATATAAAAATTATGTTTTACACTATACTGTAGTCTATTAAGTATGTAATAGCCTTATGTCTAAAAGAACAATGTACATAACAATTTTAAAATACCTTATTGTTAAAAAGTGCTAACCACCATCTCACACTTTAGCAAGTCATAATCTTTTGCTGGTGGACAGTCTCGCCTCAGTGCCGATGGCTGCTGACTGATCAGGGTGGTGGTTGCTGAAGGGTGGGCAGGGCTGTGGCAATTTCTTAAAATAAGACAACCATGAAGTTTGCTGCATAGATTACTCTTTCCTTTCACAAACAATATCTCTGTAGTATGCAATGCTGTTCGAAAGTATTTTACCCACAGTAGAATTTTCAAAACTGGAGTCTATCCTCTCAAACCCTGCCACTGCTTTATCAACTAAGTTTATGTGCTATTCTAAATCCTCTGTTGTAACTTCAACAGTCTTCACAGCATCTTCACCAAGAGTAGATTCTATTTCAAGAAACCATTTTGCTTTGCTCATCCATAAGAAACATCTCCTCATCCATTAATGTTTTATCATGAGATTGCAGTGATTCAGTCACATCTTCAGGCTCCACTTCTAATTCTAGTTCTCTTGCTACATCCACCACAACTGCAGTTACTTCCTCTAGTGAAGTCTTGAACCCCTTAGGTCATCCGTGAGGGTTGGAATCAATTTCTTCCAAACTCCTATTAATGTTGATATTTTTTACCTCTTCCTATGAATCACAAATGTTCTTAATGGCATCTAGAATGGTGAATCCTTTCCATAAGGTTTTCAATTGTCTTTGCCCAGATCCATCAGAGGAATTACTGTCTATGACAGCTATAGCCCTACAAATTTATTTCTTTTTAAGGTTTTTTTTTGTAAAGATAATTGTAGATTCACATTCAACGGTAAGAAATAATACATGGATGTTCTGTGCACCCATTGGTAACATCTTGTAAAAATATAGTATAATCTCACAATCGGAAAATCAACATTGATATGACCAAGGTACAGAACATTTCCTTTACCACAAGGATCCTTCATTGGCCTCAAAATGTATTTCTTAAATAATAAGACTTGAAAGTCAAAATTACTTCTTGATACATGGGCTGCAGAATGGATGTTGTGTTAGCAGGCATGAAAACAACATTAATCTCATTGTACTCTCCATCCAAGCTCTTGGGGGACCAAGTGCATTGTCAATGAGCAGTACTATTTTGAAAGGAATCTTTTTTCTGAGCAATTTTTCTCAACAGGACTTAAACTGTTCAGTAAACCATGTTGTATACATATGTGCTGTCATCCAGGCTTTGTTGTTCCATTTATAGAGCACAGGCGCAGCATAATTCTTAAGGGTCCTAGGATTTTCAGAATGGTAAATGAGCTTTATCTTCAACTTAAAATCACCAACTGCATTAGCCCCTAACAAGAGAGTCAGCCTGTCTTTTGAAGCTCTGAAGCCAGGCACTGACTTCTCCTCTTAAGCTACGAAAGTCCTAGATGGCATCTTCTTCCAACAGAAGGCTGTTTTGTCTCCATTGCAAATATCTTGTATAGTATAGCCACCTTCATTATCTTAGCTAGATCTTCTGAATAACTTACTGCAGTTTCTACATCAGCACTTGCAACTTCACCTTGTACTTTTATGTTATGATGACAGCTTCTTTCCTTAAACCTCATAAACCAACATCTAAATTCAAGCTTTTCTTCTGAAGCCTCCTCACCTCTCTCAACCTTCATAGAATTGAAGAGAGTTAGGCCCTTGCTCTGGATTAGGCTTTGGCTTAAGGAGTTGTTGTGGCTGGTCTGATCTTCCATCCAGACTACTAAAACTTTCTCCATATCAGCAGTAAGCCTGTTTCACTTTATCATTCTTGTGTTCACTGGAGTACCACTTTTAATTTCCTTCAAGAACTTTTCCTTTGCATTCATAACCTGGCTAACTGTTTGGAGCAAGAGGCCTAGCTTTCGGCCTATCTCTGCTTTCGACATGCCATCCTCACTAACCATAATAATCATTTCTAGCTTTTGATTTAAAGTGAGAGATGAGCAGCTCTTTCTTTCACTTAAATACTTAGAGGCCATTGTAGGGTTGTTAATTGGACTAATTTCAATATTCTTTTGTCTTAAGTAATAGGGGAGAAGTGAAGAGAGGGAGCAAGACAGGGAATTGCCTGTCAGTGGAGCAGTCAGAACAAACACAACATTTATCAATTAAGTTCAGCACCTTATATGCGTGTGTGTGTATTTGGTATATATGGGGTTGGAACTGCTGGGACACATGGGTCATATGTTTAACATTTCAAGGAACTGCTTATTTTCCAAAGTAGCTGTATGATTTTATAATCCCACCAACAATGTGTGAGAGTTCCAATTTCTCCACTCCTTGCCAACACTTGTTATATTTCTGTCTTAGATTATAACCTTCCTAGTGGGTATCAAGCAGCATCTCCCTGTAGCTTTGATTTGCATTTCACTAATTGCTAATGATTTTGAGCATCATTTTATGGGCTCATTGGCCATTTCTATATCATCTTTGAAGAAATTAGTTTAATTATTATACAGGGTTTTTCCCAACTTTACTGAGATATAATTGGTATATAACATTGTGTAAGTTTATGATATATAACATGATAAACAATACACATATATATTGTGCCATTCTAATACATACTATGAGAAGATATCTTATTGCTGCTTTGACTTGCACTTTCCTGATGATTCGTGATGTTAAACACCTTTTCATGTACGTGTTGGCCATTTGTATGTCTTCCTTGAAAAAATGTCTATTCAGGTTCTCTGACCATTTTTAATCAGATTATTTGATTTTTTGCTATTGAATTGTATGAGTTAATTATATATTTTGTATACTAAGCACTTATCAGATAAATGGTTTGTAATTTTTCTCCCATTCCACAGGCTGCCTTTTCATTTTGTTGATAGTTTTATTTGCTGTACAAAAGGTTTTAGTTTGACATAGTCCCCCTTGGTTATTTTTATCTTTGTTGTGTGCACTTTTTATGTCAGATCCAATAAAATCAGTCAAGACCAACATCAAGGAGATTTTTCCCTATGTTTTCTTCTAGGAGTTTTTTGTTTCAGATTTTATGCTTATGTCTTTAACCCACTGCAAGTTGTTTTTTGTGCGTGGTGTGAGAGAGGGGTCCAATGTCATCTTTTGCATGTGAATTTAGTTTGCTAGTATTTTACTGAGAATTTTTGCCTTTATATTCATCAGGAAGTAGTCCTGTGGTTTTGCTGTTGTTGCTGTTGTTCTTTCTTGTAGTGTCGTTATCTGGCTTTGATATAAGACTAATACTGGCCTCATAAAATGAGTTTGGGAGTCTTCCCACCTCTTCAATTTTTAAAAAGTGTTTGAAAAAGATTGGCATGGATTCTTTTAATATTTGGTAGAAAATACCAGTGAAGCCATCTGGTCCTGAACTTTTCTTTGTTGGAAGGTTTTTAGTTACTGATTCAATCACCTTACTTTTAGCTGTTCAGATTATCCATTTCTTCACAATTTAGTGTTGATATGTTGTAGTTCTAGGAATTTATCCATTTTTTCAAGGTTATGCAATTTGTTGGTATATAATTATTTACAGTAGTCACTCATGACTCTTTGCACTTCTGTGGTATCAGTTGTAATATCTTCTCTTTTCTTTCTGATTTTAAGACTTGTCTATTTGTTAGTCTGGCTAACAGTTTGTCAGTTTTGTTTATCTTTTCAAAAAAAACAGCTCTTACTTTCAAGATCTTTTCTATTATTTTTCTGATCTCTCTTTTTTTTATGCTCTGATCTTTGTGATTTCCTTCCTTCTGCTAACTTTGGGCTTAGTTTCTTTACACTTTGAGGTGTAAAGTTAGGTTGTTTATTTGTGATCTTTATTTTCTCCCAACATAAGTGTTTATCACTGTAAACATACCTCTTAGAAGTGCTTTTGCTGCAGCCCTTAAGTTTTGGTATGCTATGTTTCCATTTTTATTTGTTTCCTGATATTTTTTATTTTCATTTGATTTCTTATTTGACCCAAAGTTCTTCAGAAGTGTATTGTTTAATTTCCATGTATTTGTGAATTTTCCAATTTTCATCCTGTTATTAATTTCTAGCTTAATACCATGTGGTCAGAAAAGACACTTCATATGATTTCAATTTTCTTACATTTGCTAAGGCTGTTCTGTGGCCTAACATATGATCTATCTTGGAGAATATACCTTGTGAGAAATATATGTATTCTCCTGATGTTGGATGGAATATCTTGTGAGAAATATATGTATTCTCCTGATGTTAGATGGAATGTTCTGTACATGTCTTTTAGGTCTATTTGGTTTAAAGTACAGTTCAAGCACAATGTTTCCTTGCTAATTTTCTGTCTGGGTGATCTATCCATTGTTGATAGTGGGGTATGAAAATCCCCTATTATTATTGTACTGTTATCTATTTCTTTCTTCAGTTCTGTGAGTATTTGCTTAATATATTTAGGTGGTCCAATGTTGGATGAATATATATTTACAATTGTTATATACCCTGATGAAATGACCCTTTTATCACTTTATCATGATATAATGACCACCTGTGTCTCTTGTTAATAATTTTTGTTTGAAGACTACTTTGTTATGTATAGCTACTCTGCACTCTTTTGCTTTCCAATGCATGGAACATCTTTTCCTATTACTTCTCTTGAGCCTATGTGTGTCCTTAAAGCTGAAGTCGGTCTCTTGTAGGCAACACAGAACTTGAGTCATGCTTTTTAATCCATTCAGCCATTCTATGCATTTTGATTGGAGAATTTCATCAATTTACATTAAAATAATTATTCTCAGGTAAGCACTTACTAATGCCATCTTATTAATTGTTTTCTAGCTGTTTTATCATTCCTGTGGTTCCTTCTTCCTCTTTGTTTTCTGTATAAATAGATAATTTTCCACAGTGGTATGGTTTAATTTCCTTCACTGTATCTTTTGTGTATCTAATTTTGTGTAGATTTTTGCTTTGCAGTTACCATGAAATTTAAATAAAACATCTTGTAGGGCTTCCCTGGTGGTGCAGTGGTTGAGAGTCTGCCTGCCAATGCAGGGGACACGGCTTCGTGCCCTGGTCTGGGAAGATCCCACATGCCGTGGAGCGGCTGGGCCTGTGAGCCATGGCCACTGAGCCTGCGCGTCCGGAGCCTGTGCTCCGCAACAGGAGAGGCCACAACAGTGAGAGGCCTGTGTACCGCAAAAAAAAAAAAAAAAAAAAGTAGATATAAAGTCTATTTTATTTTTTAATTGCTTTTTTTTTTAGTTTTTATTGGATCAGCCATCATTTCTTAAATAATCTTTCTGCCTTTTTATAATCCCTTCTCCTTCAGGGACTTCAATAATGTGTCACTGTTTCACTTATAGGTACCCCATAATTCACACAGTCTTTCTTTACACTTTTTACTCTTTTTCGTTCTCATTTCCTTTTGCTCCTGTGACTGGATAATTTTAAATAAATGGTATCTTAGTTCTACTGATTGGTAGTTTGATGTCGAACCTCTCTACAGAATCTTCAGTTCAGTAATGTAACCTTCAACTGTCGGATTTCTTTTGGGTTTTTTTTTTTTAATTGTTTCTACTTCTTTGTTGAACTTCTCATTTTTTCATGTATTCATTCCTAATTTCATTTAGTTTTCTGTTTTTGTACTTTTTATTGCAATATACTTATGTTAGTTTCAGGTGTACAACATAGTGATTTGATATTTAAATACATTACAAAATGATCACCATGATAAGTCTAGTAATCATGTGTCCCCACACAAAATTATTACAGTATTATTGACCATATTCCTTATGTTGTATATTACATCCTGTGACTTACTTATTTTATAGCTGGAAGTTTGTACCTCTAAATTCCCTCCACTTATTTTAGCCATTCCTCCACCAGTCTGCCAGCTGGCAACCAACAGTTTTTTGTATGTATCAGAATCTATTTTTGTTTTGTTTTCTTTCTCCTTTGTTTTGTTTTTTAGATTCCACATATGAGATCATATGGTGTTTGTCTTCATTGTCCAACTTATTTCACTTTACATAATATCCTCTAGATGCATCCATGTTGTCACAAATGGCAAGATTTCATTCCTTTTAGGGCTGGGTAATATTCCATTGTGTGTCTATATCTATATCTACATCCATATCTATATGCCACGTCTTCTATATCTATTCATATATTGATGGACACTTAGATTGCTTCCAAATCTTGGCTATTATAAATAGTGCTGCAGTGAACATTAGTATGCATATACCTTTTAAATTAGTATTTTTGTTTTCTTCATGTAAATACCCAGAAGTGAAATTGCTAGATTGTACAGTAGTCCTATTTTTAATTTTTTTGAGGAAACTCCATACTGTTTTCCACAGTGGCTGCAGCTATTTACAATCCCACCAACAGGGACTAGGGTTTCCTTTTCTCCACATCCTCAACAACACTTGCTATTTGTTGTCTTTTTGATGATAGTTATTCTGGTAAGTGTGAGGTGATATCTTCTTGTAGTTTGGATTTGCATTTCCTTGATGATTAATTACGCTGTCATATATTCATGTGTCTGTTGGCCATATATATGGCTTCTTTGCAAAACTGTCTATTCAAGTCTCTGTCCATTTTTTAATCAGATTGTTTGGATTTTTTTATACTGAGTTGTATGAGTTCTTTATATACTTTGGATATTAACCCTTATCAGATATGTCATATACAAATATCTTCTCCCATTCAGTGTGTTACCTTTTTACTTTGATCATAGTTCCCTTCACTGTGCAGAAGCGTTTTAGTTTGGTGTAGTCACATTTGTTTATTTTTGCTTTTGTTTCCCTTCCCTGAGGAGAAAAATCCAAAAAAATGTTGCTAAGAACAATGTCAAAAAGCATACTGCCTATGTTTTCTTCAAGAAGTTTTATGGTTTCAGGTCTCATAAGTCTTTAATCCATTTTGAGTCTATTTTGGTATGGTTTGAAAAAATGGTCCAATTCATTATTTTACATGCAGCCATCCAGCTTTCCCCACACTGTTTATTCCCCACACATGTGTATGGACTTCCAGATCTCCAGAAATAATCATATCTTTTCTAAGTCCCCTAAGAACAACTCATTCTCTAGATTTTTCTTTTAAAGTCTTGAGCCAACTTCTTGTTTCTCCAACTAGTATCATGGCCTCAAGCACCTGTGATGTTAAACAATTGCTGCTGATCATTTCCAACAAAACTCCTGAAGTTGGTTCTTTCCCACTGAGTAGCTCTAAGTCAGGTCAATTAAAGACAAGTTCTGTGAGTGAGGCTTTCCAAGTAGCAGCAAGACAGATCAAATAGTAACAGTTATCTCAGGGAAATGAGGGTTTGGGGGCAGCTTCAAATTCATTCTGCCCCCTCCAGTCACTGCTGATCATCTGGTTTCATAGCTACCATGGTTGTGTAGCTACTGACTTTCAAGGCTACTATGGACCTGGGGTAAGGTGAACAGAAAAAGGGCTAGTTAAAATACCACAAAAATCATTACTCTTAATGAGATCCAGCCACTTTTCTTGTTGCAAGCCTTTGATTAATTTCCAGAGTCCTGAAAAAGTTGATTTTGAACATTTTTCCCAGTGTTCTTTCTCATTGCTTTTATGAAGAAGTGGATTTTCAGAGGTACCCACTCTGCCATTTCAGAAGTGCTTTCCTGAGGCTATGTTTTTGAATTATGTTTAACAGTGAATTGATTTAATGGAGAACAAAGAAGTATCTTTAAAGTAATTGACTTTTTGGGACTTCCCTGGTGGTCCAGTGGTTAAGATTCCATGCTCCTAATGCAGGGCTCCCAGGGCCCAGGTTTGATCCCTGGTCAGGGAACTAGATCCCACATGCCGCAACTAAGAACCTGCATGCCACAACTAAAAGATCCTGCGCACAGGGCTTCCCTGGTGGTGCACTGGTAGACAGTCCGCCTGCCAATGCAGGGGACACGGGTTCGTGCCCCAGTCTGGGAAGATCCCACATGCCGCGAAGCAGCTAGGCCCATGAGCCATGGCCACTGAGCCTGCGCGTCCGGAGCCTGTGCTCCGCAATGGGAGAGGCCGCAACAGTGAGAGGCCTGCGTAACTCAAAAAAAAAAAAAAAAGATCCTGCACACAGCAGCAAAGATCCCACAACAAAGACCCGGGGCAGCCAAAAAAATAAATAAAATTTTTTTTTAATTGACTTTTCAATGAAGACAGCAGAATCCATGCAGCCAAATTAGTCTTATTTTGTTCAAATCACCATTTTAGGAAGAAGTACCACTTATTCTATGATGCTTCACATACTTAAATATATTTTGAATTTTTAAATTTTACTTAGCATGAGGTAAGTAAAATTTTTAAACATTGAATGTTTTAGTAATAGCCATTTTGCATTCTTTGGAAGAAATTTAATTGAACAAAGTCTAATTTTTAAAAGTATTTAATCAGGCTGAATATATAATAATTTTTTATCCAAACTAAGTGGTGGCTATAAAGTAATCAGAGTAATATTTGTGTTTGGATTATAACTACAAAAAGTTCATTCCAAAGAAGTAACTCCTCAAAATATGATAACACTGGAATAATTTTATAGCATTGTCATTTGACACATTTGACTTAACAAGTTCTAGAATGAGTTTTAAAAATATTAGTCTCATTACTTTATTTTCAAACTTTATGTGTGTTAAAAGCCTCTCTACTAACCATCTCTAGTCATACTAGCCAAGCAAACTAAAAATTAGCAAAACACCTATAGTGCCTTTTGAATTCCCTTCTAACATTTCATTTATACTCCTATTACACTAGTTCAGGACTTTATTGACTCAAACTACCATATTATTAGTAAAATGTATACCTTCTAATCTACAAACGCTTAAAAAGGAAAATGATACCAGATGTTAAGAAAAATAAACAATTATATGTCATGACATCTCTTCTGGAAGATTTAACAAGCTAGTTGATGAGGTAAGAGGTAATTTTCTTCTCAATATAATTACCAAAAATATGATAAATATAATAAATAGAGGAAATGAGATGGGACAGAGATCTACATGGTCTAGAATTTTTAGGAAGGAATTAATGTGGTAAGTAAGGCTTGAAAAGGCTTTGAAGGATAATTAGAATTTAAAGGTTCACTCCTTTACTCATTCCTTTAACCATGTAGACAGTAAGTATTCAATATTAGTGAAGATATTAATGAATAAATGTTGACTAGATGATTTTAATGAAGAGTAAGAAGAGAAAGCACTACTGATGGGAAAAACAGAATGAACAAAAGCATAGAGGTAGGAATAAGCATGACATGTTTAAGGGAATAGCAAAAACTCTAGCCTTATTACATCAAATTTTACATGTCTACCTGGGAATTATGGCATTATAGAGCTAGCTAAAGGCCCTCAGAAATCATCTTTAGCTTCTGCACAGCAAAGGAAACCATCAACAAAATGAAAAGACAACCCACAAAATGGGAGAAAATATTTGCAAATGATGCAACCAACAACAATCTCCAAAATACATTGGGTTGGCCAAAAAGTTCATTTGGTTTTTTCCATAACATCTTACGGAAAAACCCAAACAAACTTTTTGGCCAACCCAATACAAACAGGGGGAGGAATCAAGATGGCGGACTAGGAGGACATGGAATTTGTCCCTATTCTCAAGTACATCAAGAATACATCTACAAATGGAACAATTCTCATAGAGCACCAGCAGAACATTAGCAGAAGACTTCAGATACCTAAAAGGACAAGAAAAATCCCCTCACAACCGGGTAGGATGAAAGACAGAAAAAAAAAAAAAAGAAAAGAGTAATCAAAAAGGGACCATCAACCCTGGTGGGAAGCTGAAGGTGAGGGGAGGTCCCCACACTCAGAAAAATTCTCTCACAGTGGGGAAATCAACCGGGACAGAAAAAGACCTTTGGGAGATCAAAGGAGAATGCAGCGGATGGTCTGTGGAAGGCAGAACTGCATGCATGGTCTACACCACTGCTCTGTGCATTCCAGCCTGAGTCATGAGTCGCCTGTTGTGAAGGGGGGGTAGGTGCTGGAAAGTGGGGTTCAGAGTGTGGACCCAGGGAGGCAACAGCTGTTGGCTGTGAAAAGACAGCCTGAAGGGACAGGAGTAAGGAGTTCCACAACCAGGAAAAAGCCCAGGACACCACAGAAACAAAGCACCATTGTTGAGTGGTGCACAAGGGGTGGAGCCACCATTACAACCCCTTCCCCACCCAACAGCTTCTTTGGCCTCTGTGGGCACTGGGAGGGCCTCCCATCTGAGCAGGCCCGCTCACCCCTCGGACCAGCATCTCCTCCACCTGCGTGAGCTCCAGGGACCTGAGCGCTGTGCATCCCAAAGCCTCCTTGGGCATCAGCCCTAGGTGCCCCTGCCTGGACGAGAGTCTGCTGATGCTGCTGGGGGCTGAGTGCTAAAGTGTGGGGTTGGGAGAACAGATCCAGGGAGAGGAACACTGCTGCCTGTTTGGATACAGCAGAGGGGTTGGCAGCGAGGGGATGCATGGCCAGGAATGTCCCTAGAGGAAGAATGGTCTGCCTGGAAAGTGAGGCACCACTGTTGAGAGTCATGGGGGGGCGGGGCTGCCACCACCCCCATATGCCAGCTCCTGCCTCCACTGGCACTGGGAGGGACTCCCACCAGAGCAAGCATGCCACAGTCTGTTGCAACTGCCTGTGGGTCCCTGGTGCCACAGGCAACTCATGCACAACCCAACTGTGGCCACTGTACCCATCCCCAGCCTGACTAAGTGTGCCCCCAAGCAGCTGCTGCTTTCGCTCCCTCTCACCTGGGCAAGGAACAGCCACCTAAGGGTGGCGCACATGCAGAGCTGGGGTCAAAATCAAAGCTGAGCTCCAGGGGTGATGTGATTAAAGAAGAGGAATGGAAATCTTTCTCTGCAGCTGCACAAGCCATGGATTAAATCCCTGAGATCGGCTTGGTAAATTCTGTGTCTGTGAAATACCTGAAGAGACAATGAGTGTTTCAACAACTGAGACTGGCCTAGCCTTCACAGCACTGGACTTTGGGGGCAAGCACCTGTGGGAGTTGGGCCAGGTCAGATTCTGAGCTGGCCCCACAGTGCCCACAGCAGGTCCAGAGACCTATCTAGAGGTATTGGAGGACCTCCTGGGGAGGCAGGGATTGGCTCCTTGTGGGAGCAAGGACACCGAGAGAGAAGGCCCCAGGAAAATATTCTTATTATCATTATTCTTTTTTTGTTTGTTTCATTTAGTTCAGTTCTTGGTGTTGTTGCTTTTATTATTTTTTATCTTTTTTTAATTTTTATTTTTTAATATATAATTTTTATTTTTCTATTTTTACTTTACTTTTTTGTTGTTTTGTGGTCTATTTCTTGTTTTTGTTCTTTGTTTTATTTTTTTTTGATTGTTTTTATGTGTATATTCTGTTTTCTTCGCTTTTTTTGTTGTATGTTTGCTTTCTGTTTTTATTTTTCATTTTTTGTTAGTTTAATCATTATTGACTTCTCATTTTTTAATTTTTTTGTTTGTAATCTTGTGTTTTTTTGTTTGTTTGTTTTTCTGTGTGTGTTGTGTGGTTGCTGCTGTTTGTTTGCCTTTGTTTTTGCTATTTGTCTTGGGTTTTGCTTCTCTGTTTGTTTTCTTCTCTTTTCTTTTCTTATTTCTCTTTATTTCTTTTCTTTTCTTTCTTTTCTCTCGGGCCACACTGTGTGGTTTGCAGTCTCTTGGTTCCCCAGCCAGGGGGTGGGCCTAGGTCTCCAGAGTGGGAGCACTGAGTCCAGGACACTGGACCACCGGAGAATTCCCAGGCCTAGGGAATGTTAATCAGCCTGCGCCCTCCTAGAGGTATCCCCATCAACACCAAGACCTGGCACCACAAAACTGCCTGCAGGTTCAAGAGCTGGACATCTCACATGAAACAACCAGCAGGGCAGGAACACAGCCCCACCCAAGAGCAGACAGGCTGCCTAAAGTTGTATTAAGCTCACAGACACCCCAAAACACATCACCTGACGTGGCCCTGCCCTTCAGAAGGAAAAGCCAGCTCCACCCAGCACAGCACAGGCACCAGCCCCTCCCACCAGGAAGCATACACATGCTCCTGGACGAACCTCACTTACCAGGCGGCAGAAAACAGAAGAGGAACTACAACCCTGCAGCCTGCAGAGAGGAGACCGTAAGCACAATAGGTTACACAAAATGAGACGACAGAGAAATACATTGCAGACAAAGGAGCAAGGTAAAATCTCACAAGACCAAATAAATGAAGAGGAAATAGGGAATCTACCTGAAAAAGAATTCAGAGTAATGATAGTAAAAATGAACCAAGATCTCGAAAACGGAATAGAGGCAAAGATCAAGAAGACACAAATATTAAACAAGGACCTAAAAGAACTAAAGAACACACAAACAGTGATGAACAACAAAATAACTGAAATGAAAAATACACTAGAAGGAATCAGTAGCCAAATAACTGAGGGACACATACAGACTGAAAGTGAGGGGATGGAAAAAGATATTCCATGCAAATGAAAATCAAAGCTGGAGTAGCAATACTCATATCAGACAAAATAGACTTTAAAATAAAGACTATTAAAAGAGACAAGGAAGGACACTACATAATGATCAAGGGATCAGTCCAAGAAGAAGATACAACAATTGTAAATATTTATTCTCCCAACATAGGAGCACTTCAATACATAAGGCAAATGCTAACAGCCATAAAAGGGGAAATCGACAGTAACACAGTAATAGAAGGGGACTTTAACATCCCACTTCCACCAATGGAAAGATCATCCAAAATGAAAATAAATAAGGAAACACAAACTTTAAATGACACAATAAACCAAATAGACTTAATTGATATTTATAGGATATCCCATGCGAAAGCAGCAGAATACACTTTCCACTCAAGTGTTCAGGGAACATGCAGAGCTCTATGTCAAAAAAACAAAAACCCAATGAAAAAATAGGTAGAAGTTCTAAATACACAGTTCTCCAAAGAAGACATACAGATGGCCAAAAAGAACATGAAAAGATGCTCAACATCACTAATTATTAGAGAAATACAAATCGAAACTACAATGAGGTAACACCTCACACCAGTCAGAAATGCCATCATCAGAAAGTCTACAAACAATAAATGCTGGACGGGGTGTGGGGAAAAGGGAACACACCTAAACTGCTGGAAGGAATGTAAATTGGTATAACCACTATGGAAAACACTATGGAGGTTCCTTAAAAACCTTAAAATAGAACTACCATATGATTCAGCAATCCCACTCCTGGGTGTATATCCACAGAAAACCATAATCCAAAAGGATATATGCACCCCCATGTTCACTGCAGCACTATTTACAATAGCCAAGACATGGAAGCAACTTAAATGTCCATCAACAGAGGAATGGATATATACAATGGAATATTACTCAGCCATAAAAAGGAATGAAATAATGTCATCTGCAGCAACATGGATGGACCTAGAGGTTTTCATATTAAGTCAGACAAATATCATATGATATCACTCATATGTGGAATCTAATTTTAAAAAGGATACAAATGAACTTATTTACAAAACAGAAGCAGACTTATAGATATTAAACACAAACTTATGGTTACCAAAGGGAAAACCCTGTGGGTGGGGGGTGTATAAATCAGGAGCTTGGGATGAACACACGCACACTTCTACATATAAGACAGATAACCAACAAGGACCTACTGTACAGCACAGGGAACCCTACCCAATATTCTGTGATAATCAATATGAGAAAAGAATCTAAAACAGAATGGGAGAGGAGCTTCAAGACAGTGGAAGAGTAACACACGGAGATCACCTCAGAAATACATCTACATGTGGAACAGCTCCTATAGAACACCTACTGAACGCTGGCCGAAGACCTCAGACCTCCCAAAAGACAAGAAACTCCCCATGTACCTGGATATGGCAAAAGAAAAAACAGAGACAAAAGAATAGGGACGGGACCTGCACCAGTGGGAGGGAGCTGTGAAGGAGGAAAGGTTTCAACACACTAGGAAGCCCCTTCTCAGGCAGAGACTGCGGGTGGCAGAGTAGGCGAGCTTTGGGGCCACAGAGGAGAGCGCAGCTACAGGGGTGCAGACAGCAAAGCAGAGAGCTTCCTGCACAGAGCAACGGTGCCGACCAGCACTCAACAGCCCGAGAGGCTTGTCTGCTCACGCACTAGGGCGGGCGGGGGCTGGGACCTGAGGCTCCTGCTTCGGAGGTCGGATCCCAGGGAGAGGACTGGGGTTGACTGCATAAACATAGCCTGAAGGGACTAGTGCGCCACAGCTGGCCGGGAGGAACTCCGGGAAAAAGTCTGGACCTGCCGAAGAGGCAAGAAACACTTTCTTGCCTCTTTGTTTTCTGGTGCGCGAGGAGAGGGGATTAAGAGCGCCGCTTAAAGGAGCTCCAGAGACAGACGCGAGCAGCGGCTATCAGCGCGGACCCCAGAGATGGGCATGGGACGCTAAGGCTGCTGCTGCCGCCACCAACAAGCCTGTGTGCAACCACAGGTCGCTCTCCACACCTCCCCTCCTGGGAGCCTGTGCAGCCTACCACTGCCAGAGTCCAGTGATCCAACAACAACTTCCCCGGGAGAACGCACGGCGTGCCTCAGGCTGTTGAAACGTCACTCTGGCCTCTGCTGTGGCAGGCTCGCCCACATCCGTACTCCTCCCTCCCCGCTGCCTGAGTGGCCCAGAGCTCCTGAATCAGCTACTCCTTTAACACCGTCCTGTCTGAGCAAAGAACAGATGCCCTCAGGCGACATACATGGAGAGGCGGGTCCAAATCCAAAGCTGAACACCAGAAGCTGTGCGAACAAAGAAGAGAAAGGAAAATTTCTCCCAGCAGTCTCAGGAGCAGCGGATTAAATCTCCACAATCAACTTGAGGTACCCTGCATGTGTGGAATACCTGAAGAGACAACGACTCATCCCAAATTGAGGAGGTGGACTTTGGGAGTAAACATATATTGTTTTTTCCCCTTTTTCTCTTTTTGTGAATGTGTATGTGTATGCTTCTGTGTGTGATTTTGTCTGTTTAGCTTTGCTTTTACCATTTGTCCTAGGGTACGGGCCGTGCGTTTTTTTCTTGCATTTAAAAATTTTTTCTTAATAATTATTTTTTATTTTAATAACTTTATTTTATTTTACTTTATTTTTTTATCTTCTTTCTTTCTTTCATTCTATTTTTTCTCCCTTTTATTCTGAGTCGTTGTTGAAACGTCACTCTGGCCTCTGCTGTGGCAGGCTCGCCCACATCCGTACTCCTCCCTCCCCGCTGCCTGAGTGGCCCAGAGCTCCTGAATCAGCTACTCCTTTAACACCGTCCTGTCTGAGCAAAGAACAGATGCCCTCAGGCGACATACATGGAGAGGCGGGTCCAAATCCAAAGCTGAACACCGGAAGCTGTGCGAACAAAGAAGAGAAAGGAAAATTTCTCCCAGCAGTCTCAGGAGCAGCGGATTAAATCTCCACAATCAACTTGAGGTACCCTGCATGTGTGGAATACCTGAAGAGACAACGACTCATCCCAAATTGAGGAGGTGGACTTTGGGAGTAAACATATATTGTTTTTTCCCCTTTTTCTCTTTTTGTGAATGTGTATGTGTATGCTTCTGTGTGTGATTTTGTCTGTTTAGCTTTGCTTTTACCATTTGTCCTAGGGTACGGGCCGTGCGTTTTTTTCTTGCATTTAAAAATTTTTTCTTAATAATTATTTTTTATTTTAATAACTTTATTTTATTTTACTTTATTTTTTTATCTTCTTTCTTTCTTTCATTCTATTTTTTCTCCCTTTTATTCTGAGTCGTGTGGATGAAAGGCTCTTGGTGCTCCAGCCAGGCATCACAGCAGTGCCTCCGTGGTGGGAGAACCAAGTTCAGGACACTGGTCCACAACAGACCTCCCAACTCCATGTAATATCAAACAGAGAAAATCTCCCAGAGATCTCCGTCTTAACGCCAAAACCAAGCTTCACTCAATGACCAGCAAGCTATAGTGCTGGACACCCTAGGCCAAACATTAAGCTAGACACGAACACAACCCGATCTATTAGCAGAGAGGCACCTAAAATCATAACAGGGCCACAGATACCCCAAAACACACCACCATACATGGATATGTCCACCAGAAAGACAAGATCCAGCCGCATCCACCAGAACACAGGCACTAGTCCCCTCCACAAGGAAGCCTACACAACCCACTGAACCAACCTTAGCCACTGGGTATAGACACCCAAACCAACGGGAACCATGAACCTGCAGCCTGTGAAAAGGAGACCCCAAACACAGTAAGTTAAGCAAAATGAGAAGACAGAAAAACACACAGCAGATGAAGAAGCAAGGTAAAAATTCGCCAGACCTAACAAATGAAGAGGAAATAGGCAGTCTACCTGAAAAAGAATTCAGAATAATGACAGTAAAGATAATCCAAAATCTTGGAAATAGGATAGAGAAAATACAAGAAATGTTTAACAAGGACCTAGAAGAACTAAAGAGCAAACAAACAATGATGAACAACACAATAAATGAAATTGAAAATTCTCTAGAAGGGATCAGTAGAAGAATAACTCAGGCAGAAGAACGGATAAGTGACCTGGAGGATAAAATAGTGGAAATAACTACTGCAGAGCACAATAGAGAACACAGAATGAAAAGAACTGAGGACAGTCTCAGAGACATCTGGGACAACATTAAAGGCACCAACATTCGAATTATAGGGGTCCCAGAAGAAGAAGAGAAAAAGAAAAGGACTGAGAAAATATTTGAAGATATTATAGTTGAAAACTTCCCTAATGGGAACAGAAATAGTTAATCAAGTCCAGGAAGCACAGAGAGTCCCATACAGGATAAATCCAAAGAGAAACACGCCAAGACACATATTAATCAAACTATCAAAAAATAAATACAAAGGTAAAATATTAAAAGCAGCAAGGGAAAAACAACAAATAACATACAAGGGAATCCCCATAAGGTTAACAGTTGATCTTTCAGCAGAAATTCTGCAAGCCAGAAGGGAGTGGCAGGACATATTTAAAGTGAGGAAGGAGAAAAACCTACAACCAAGGTTACTCTACCCAGCAAGGATCACATTCAGATTTGATGGATAAATTAAAACCTTTACAGACAAGCAAAAGCTAAGAGAATTCAGCACCACCAAACCAGCTTTACAACAAATGCAAAAGGAACTTCTCTAGGCAGGAAACACAAGAGAAGGAAAAGACCTCCAATAACAAACTCAAAACAATTAAGAAAATGGGAATAGGAACATACATATCGATAATTGCATTAAGTATAAACGGTTTAAATGCTCCGACCAAAAGACATAGACTGGCTGAATGGATACAAAAACAAGACCCATATATATACTGTCTACAAGAGACCTACTTCAGACCTAGAGACACATACAGACTGAAAGTGAGGGGATGGAAAAAGATATTCCATGCAAGTGGAAACCAAAAGAAAGCTGGAATAGCAATTCTCATATCAGACAAAATAGACTTTAAAATAAAGACTATTAGAAGAGACAAAGAAGGACACTACATAATGATCAAGGGATCGATCCAAGAAGAAGATATAACAATTGTAAATATTTATGCACCCAACATAGGAGCACCTCAATACGTAACACAAATACTAACAGCCATAAAAGGAGAAATCGACAGTAACACAATTATAGCAGGGGACTTTCACACCCCACTTTCACCAATGGACAGATCATCCAAAATGAAAATAAATAAGGACACACAAGCTTTAAATGATATATTAAACAAGATGGACTTAACTGATATTTATAGGACATTCCATCCAAAAACAACAGAATACACATTCTTCTCAAGTGCTCATGGAATATTCTCCAGGAAAGATCATATCTTGGGTCACAAATCAAGCCTTGGTAAATTTAAGAAAATTTAAATTGTATCAAGTATCTTTTCCGACCACAACGCTATGAGACTAGATATCAATTACAGGAAAAAATCTGTAAAAACTACAAGCATATGGAGGCTAAACAATACACAACTAAATAACCAAGAGATCACTGAAGAAGTCAAAGAGGAAATAAAAAATACCTAGAAACAAATGACAATGAAAACAGGACGATCCAAAAAGCAGTCCTAAGAGGGAAGATTATAGCAATACAATCCTACCTTAAGAAACAAGAAACATCTCAAATGAACAACCTAACATTACACGTAAAGCAATTAGAGAAGAAGAACAAAAAAATCCCCAAAGTTAGCAGAAGGAAAGAAATCATAAAGATCAGATCAGAAATAAATGAAAAATAAATGAAGGAACTGATAGCAAACATCAATAAAACTAAGGGCTGGTTCTTTGAGAAAATAAACAAAATTGATAAAGCATTAGTCAGACTCATCAAAGAAAAAAAGGGAGAACACTCAAATCAACAGAATTAGAAATGAAACAGGAGAAGTAACAACTGACACTGCAGAAATACAAAGGATCATCAGACATTACTACAAGCAACTCTATGCCAATAAAATGGACAACCTGGAAGAAATGGACAAATTCTTAGAAATGCACAACCTTAGGAGACTGAACCAGGAAGTAATAGAAAATATGAACCGACCAATCACAAGCACCGAAATTGAGACTGTGATTAAAAATCTTCCAACAAACCAAAACCCAGGACGAGATGGCTTCACAGGCGAATTCTATCAAACATTTAGAGAAAAGTTAACACTTATCCTTCTCAAACTCTTCCAAAATACAGAAGAGGGAGTAACACTCCCAAACTCATTTTACGAGGTCACCATCACCCAGATACCAAAACTGCACAAAGATGCCACAAAAAAAGAAAACTACAGGCCAATATCACTGATGAACATCGATGTAAAACTACTCAACAAAATACTAGCAAACAGAATCAACAGCACATTAAAAGGATAATACACCATGATCAAGTGAGGTTTACCCCAGGAATGCAAGGATTCTTCAATATACACAAGTCAATCTATGTGATAAACCATATTAACAAATTGAAGGAGAAAAACTAGATGATCATCTCAATAGATGCAGAAAAAGCTTTTGACAAAATTCAACACCCATTTATGATAAAAACCCTCCAGGAAGTAGGCAAAGAGGGAACTTACCTCAACATAATAAAGGCCATATATGACAAACCCAGAGCCAACATCATTCTCAATGGTGAAAAACTGAAACCATTTCCACTAAGATCAGGAAGAAGACAAGTTTGCCCACTCTCAGCACTGTTGTTCTACATAGTTTTGGAAGTTTTAGTCATGGTAATCAGAGAAGAAAAAGAAATAAAAGGAATCCAAATCGGAAAAGAAGTAAAACTGTCACTGTTTGCAGATGACATGGTACTATACATAGAGAATCCTAAAGATGCTACCAGAAAACGACTAGAATTAATCAATGAATTTGGTAAAATAGCAGATTACAAAATTAATGCATAGAAATCTCTTTCATTCTTACACACTAACAATGAAAAGTCTGAAAGCAAAATTAAGGAATCACTCCCGTTTACCATTGCAACAAAAAGAATAAAATACCTAGGATTAACCTACTTAAGGAGACAAAAGACCTGTATGCAGAAAACTATAAGACACTGATGAAAGAAATTAAAGATGATACAAATAGATGGAGAGATATACCATGTTCTTGGATTGGAAGAATCAACATTGTGAAAATGACTCTACTACCCAGAGCAATCTAAAGATTCAGTGCAATCCCTATCAAACTACCAATGGCATTTTTCACAGAACTAGAACAAAAAATTTCACAATTTGCATGGAAACACAAATGACCCCAAATAGTCAAATCAGTCTTGAGAAAGAAAAATGGAGCTGGAGGAATCAGACTCTCTGACTTCAGACTATACTACAAAGCTACAGTATTTAAGACAGTATGATACTGGCACAAAAACACAAATATAGATCAACGGAACAGGACAGAAAGCCCAGAGATAAACCCACACACATATGGTCACCTTAGATAAAGGAGGCAAGAATATACAATGGAGAAAAGACAGCCTCTTCAATACGTGGTGCTGGGAAAACTGGACAGCTACATGTCAAAGAATGAAATTAGAACACTCCCTAACACCATACACAAAAATAAGCTCAAAATGGATTAAAGACATAAATGTAAGGCCAGACACTATAAAACTCTTAGAGGAAAACATAGGCAGAACACTCCATGACATCAATCACAGCACGATCCTTTTTGACCCACCTCCTAGAGAAATGGAAATAAAAAAAGAAATAAATGGCACCTAATAAAACTTAAAAGCTTTTGCACAGCAAAGGAAATCATAAACAAGACGAAAAGGCAACCCTCAGAATGGGAGAATTATTTGCAAATGAAGCAACTGACAAAGGATTAATCTCCAAAATATACGCAGCTCATGCAGCTCAATATCAAAAAAACAAACAACCCAGTCCAAAAATGGGCAGAAGCCCTAAACAGACATTTCTCCAAAGAAGATATACAGACTGCCAACAAACACATGAAAGGATGCTCAACATCACTAATCATTAGAGAAATGCAAATCAAAACTACAATGAGGTAGCACCTCACACCGGTCAGAGGGCCATCATCAAAAAATCTACAAACAATAAATGCTGGAGAGGGTGTGGAGAAAAGGGAACTCTCTTGCACTGTTGGTTGGAATGTAAATTGATACAGCCCTATGGAGTACAGTATAGAGGTCGCTCAAAAAACTAAAAATAGAACTACCATATGACCCAGCAATCTCACTACTGGACATATATCCTGAGAAAACCATAATTCAAAAAGTGTCATGTACCACAATGTTCACTGCAGCTCTATTTAAATAGCCAGGACATGGAAGCAACCAAAGTGTCCACTGACAGAAATGGATAAAGAAGATGTGGCACATATATACAATGAAATATACCATAAAAAGAAATGAAACTGGATTATTTGTAGTGAGATGGATGGACCTAGAGTCTGTCATACAGAGTGAAGTAAGTCAGAAAGAGAAAACCAAATACCGTATGCTAACACATATATATGGAATCTAAAAAAAAAAAATTGTTTTGACGAACCTAGGGGCAGAACAGGAATAAAGATGCAGACATAGAGAATGGACTTGAGGACATGGGGAGGGGGAAGGGTAATCTGGGACAAAGTGAGAGAGTGGCATGGACATATATACACTACCAAATGTAAAATAGATAGCTAGTGGGAAGCAGCCGCATAGCACAGGGAGATTAGCTCGGTGGTTTGTGTTCACCCTGAGGGGTGGGATAGGGAGGGTGTAGGGAGATGCAAGAGGGAGGAGATATGGGGATATATGTATATGTATAGCTGATTCACTTTGTTATACAGCAGAAACTAACACACCACTGTAAAGCAATTATACTCCAATAAAGATGTTAAAAAAAAAGATAAACACTACTCAAGAAATGGGAAGGCCTTCAAGATACAATTTTTCATGTCTGTAAAATTAACTGTGCGTTAACTCCTGACTGAAAATACAATACAGAACTAATTATAAAATTTTAAAAGATCAGACTATTAGTCTACAGTTAATATAAAATATTAGTTGTCTCAACCTAAATCATTTCAAAGGCCTGAGAATTGTTTCTGGCTTGATTTTATAGAAATCCTTTCCCTAGATCTTATTAAACCTTAAAGATCCTTGAATATAATTTCTTGGCACTTCCTTTGAGATCTTCAAAAAATCAAGAGCTCTGCTGAGTTATCCCATGATGACTAGCACATGAGAAAATTTCTTATATATATTGTCCTTTTGATATTGAAACCCATTTCAGAGTAACAGTCAGCAGATTTGCCATTACTTTCATGCAAATATTTTCTGAATGTTTACATATAGTATGATATAAATATAGCAAAAACAATCTCCTGGAATAAATGTGTGTGTCCCCGTAAAAGGTATCCCTTATGCATATATAGCTCAAATTGACAGCATATAATTCACTTCAATTCATCAGATGGTTTTTCTTCTTGTAGTCATTTATATCCAGTTCACAGGCCAGGCCAATCTGCATCCTCCACAAGTAATCAAATAATGTGATCAGCCTTGAAGAACTTATTAGAGATATTTTCTAACATACATTCTTGGTCCAGTATAATCTTGGATATTGGAAAGTAGAATACTACTCAGAACCCTGGTATTTTATACTGTGTTTCAAGGATAGTAGAGAAACATATAGTTATAATGACTCTGGTACTCTCCACGATTGTATAATTAGGGTATAGTTTTAGTCTTAAAGGAGTACCAAACAGGCTTTGAATCACTAAAAAGAACAGCTTTAACTGAGTGTGATAGAGCATCTTGACCTCCACAGTAATGAGCCTCTGCAGTCAAAGTGAATTTAGCCCATTCTGTAATTGGCACTGTTCATAAAAACAATTTAAAACCATTTCACGTTTTGCTAGTATGCACAATTTCCAAACTACTAAGTAAACCATCAATGTCAAGAACAGTGGTTTATGATCATTGAAATGGACTCTCAAAATAAATAAGTCACTAGTCTGTAAAACTGTTATTCCTGCTGCTGGAAGCAACATTGTGAAATGGCTTTGAAATCCAGCAGAACTACAGATTTCTCCTGTAGGTCACAGTTTGGCAAAAGTGTCTTAATCCTAAATGAAGTTAGGCTCAATGGAATATCTTTCTCTTATATGTGTTTGAGTTCCAATGACAGGAGTACAGACTACTTCTTTGCATGAACTTTTATTTATGTGTTTCAAAATGTAATAAAATCTCAGCATATCAATCCCAGCAAGGAGCCTTACATCACTCTTCTGAGTACCAAAGCAACCAATTTAAACTGCATTTATTTATTTTATAAGATGGAGGTCTTGTCTATTGCTTAATAAGAGTATTTACAGGGGGGTTGTACTATATATTATCTGTGCATTTTTTCCATATAAATAAAATCACAACCTTATTAATAGAAGATGTGAAACAAACCAGGTTTCAACAAGGTGGTTCTTTTTTCAACAATGACAACAACAACAACAAAACTATACTAAAACTATACTGAAGTTCCACTGTAGGCAACCAAAAATTCAAAAGAACCGAGCACTAACACTGACCCCCATTGCCTTCTGACATCCATAACTAGATTACCTCCTTGTGACTTACTTAAACTCTGGACCCCAAGCAAGTTTTCAGAAAGAGCTTTTCCAAATTCTTCTTCCTGTCACCCATAAAGCTGCTTTCAGGCACTAAATTATAGATTAATGATCTCCAAACTTTTTTGATCAAGCACTCCCATTCAGAAAAAAGAAAAGTTCAGCATTCATACTCAATGTGTTTATCTATACATTACATATAAACACTAACCTTAGCTTTTAAATTAAATATTATTAAACCTAAATTTCTTTTATTTTCTTAAATAAAAATTAAATACCAGTAGAAGTTTTAATATTTTTCATATATCCCACTGGATCATCATGCATGCCTCCTGCGTACCACTTTGGAGAATGCCATAGTACATAATAAATCAGGTCTGGATTATAAGTTATGGAAGAGGCAAAAGATAATTTTGGTTAAAAGCCTTAACTGTTGGGACAACATAGCGGCCTCCATGCTCGGCTCTCTGCTGCGGACCGTCCGGCAGGTCTGGCCCACCCCCTTATACCCTCCTCCCCATCTCCTCTGAAGCTCCAAACCCATCTGCTTTTTCTGATTTAATTTGGCTAATTAAAGACCTACCCAAATCGTGTGGTGTATAGCCCCACAGATCCTAATCTATTATGTGAAATTAAAACAAAAAATATTAACTGCATACAGTCATAAACACATATGCTTATTTACATGACTCTCTTATATTATAGCCCCAAAAATTACTGGCTTAAAGTTGGAAAGAGCATGACTTCAATCAATATAAACTGCAAAAAGAATTAACTCTAATGATCAGAAGTAGTGATATACTTTTAAAGTGTCTTATAGAAATAGCAACTAAGATAATAGAATTTTCAAGAGAATATAAGAATATATAGAATTTTTCCAAAAACTTATCAACCAAGGAAAATCATTCCCCAAAGTCTATACTACCTAGTTAAGAATATTAGAAAAAATTTGATTTTCTAAGTATGAACTTTTCCCTCATACTTTTAGTTTATTTTATAATACACAGAGAAATCTTACAATTCCAGTTGCTAATATCCAAACAAATATGTGGTCTGGACCATAGAAAACTAATAAATGATGACATATGAGTATAATTAAACAAAGTCATAGAATAAAGCAGTAGAAAATTATTTATAAAAAAACTACAGCATCGTAAAAACAAACTTCTCTTAAAAGTCAATATTGTTTCAGGAGCAATTTAAACCAGATTCAAATAAAATTCAAATAGGATTCAAAGATTACTCAATTCAAACGGGAAAGAAAGTTCTCTTCTCTTAGAGAGAAAATAAGATTCACTACCAAATTACATTGCTTTTATAGGACTATAAAATACAAAGCCTCACAAAATCAAGAATTTAATAAAATATGCAAAATGATAATAATGGTAAAATTTAGAAAACTCTTCTATGTGCCATGACCTGTGCTAAGTATTTTATTATCACTTTGAATCCTCATAAGCACCTCAAAAGATGCTACTTGTGTCCCCATTTCCAAGCAGAAGAACTGAGGTGGTTAAGAAATGTTACCAAGGTCACATCACTAATGAAATAGCCAGACTTTGACTCCAAGCTTCTTACTTACTCACTCTTTCTTAAGTAATAAAATACATAATGTGACCAATTGCAGGAAGTGTAAGATTTAAAAGGATGGACTTTGGAGTCAGATGCACGAGGATTCACATCACACCTCTGGCTCTTTCTAGCTGTTGCAATAAATTGATCTCTCCAAGTCTGTTTCCTTTTCTATAAATGGAGATAATAACACCTGCCTCATAAAATAGCTGTAAGTGTCAAAATAATATATGTAAAGCACTCAATACAGAGCTTGGGACATGGCAAGCTTCCAAAATGTAGTAGTTACGATTATTTACAGGGTAGCTATATTTAACAGTGCGACCTATGATACAAGGACAAAGGAAAGGTAACTGACCTGTTGACTGACCAAAACTGTGGTGTTGGCATGAAAGATGAATGAAATTGTCAAACCTTGTCCCCTGATTTTCTGTAAGTCTCTACAGCACTTGCTCATGTACCTGTTTACAGAGCATTTCTCTTCTCTCTAGCTCATTTCATTGTTATCTCTAACAAGTGATTTATTTTCATTTCTTTCTCGTTTCCTGTGACCTGTTTAAAAGCTCCTTGCATATCTACCCTTATGAGTACCCAAGTAGTTTGTTATCCTCTAGTACAATACTTCGTTTTTGTACTTGACACCCTGGGATTCATTTTACTGTGTAACAATTTACCATGAACATCTTCCTAGAATAAGCCTAAAGATTATTTAAAATACCACCTGAAAGGAAAAGAAAATTTTGTATATTACCATAACCTCTGCACAAGATTTACCAATGTAAACACAGCTTTCCAATGAAAAGTAAAAGTAAAACTGGAACCCAGTTAGTTCCCCATGATTTAGTTTAAAACATTAAGCATACTGACTATAATATACAACAGTTACTTGTCAAATATGAATATGAAATGGCACCACTTTGTCTTACCTCTTCAGAGTCCATAATCAGTCCCCCTCCCATTTTTACTTCTATAAACTCCTAATTGGGTCTATCTTCTAATAGCTACAATGTATAACTTAAGAGACAACTACTTCACCAACATTTGTATTAAAAACTAAAAAGGTTTTAGTTTTACCTAGCATAGTAAACAGTTAATAGAAGAATGTGAAACAGTTCAAACTGTTTAAAGAGCAACATTTCTGATTAGCAATATGAAATAGGAACAGATCGCGTGGTTCAAGTTGTGTTTAACCCAGAATGTTCTGTGTGGTTACCATATATCACACTTAATGCTATCCAGTAACTCCAATGGAGTCATTAAAGTTTGAAGCTTTGGGTAACTATCAGCACTTATTAAAACTTTTTCCTCCTTGTCTAATACTAGATAAAATTAACCATTCCACTTCAGGATACTGAATTGTATAAATTCCTGCAGAGACTTAGTAGATGAGGAATAGTGAATAGAAGCATCAGCACTTCTCTAAATCAAAAGGAATTTTTAAATACCTATTTCTTTTATACTAGTTTATATAAAAGAATGTTTTTGGAAATAAAGTTGCTAAGTTTGATCAAGTAGACTTTCTTTTTTTAATGAGTAGATTGAATTTGTCCAGCATAACAGTTTGAGAAAAACTCCTTCAAAGATCCTCTTAGAGGTGGTTGGAAGGAGCCCCAGTAAAGGTAAAATCTATAAAGCCAACAGATAACAATCAGCTTAAACTGTTTCTATCAGCGAATGTCAATTTTTATTACAGGGCAGAATTTAATTAATTTTGTTTCATTTAATAAATATTCTCATATAATATAGTTCCTGTACTAGATATTATCTCATATTTCTAAATAGTTCAAAGTATTAAAGATTATTTATGACAGGAACATGTTACCAATGTATATATTAAGTTTTCTTCTCCTTCTAAATTATATCTCTTAAATGCTTAAGGTCCAGTTGACCCTGAACATGGTAAGTGAACTCCAGTCACTAAAGAATCCCCTGAAAGTTTATATAACACCAGTCAAGATTAGAGGTTCCATTTGAAAGATTCTACTGTTATATAACAATGATGGTTATATATAATTATTCATTCCTGCACACACCTCCCCCTCCCAGTGTTAGCATAATGTTCAGCACTCAGTGGGCACTTAATAAATATTTGCTTAAAAAATCAGTAAGTGTATAGAGACTCAAATATGCATAAGTAAATCTAATACTCAGATAATATATACCAATGGAGACAAGATGTAAGTGGAGAAAAAGACTCATTATTGGCACAATTTCAGGGTAATTACATATATACAATCATCCAATAATTGCAAACTTAAAATGTATTGAACTACTTCAAAGTAATTCTCTAAATAATGTTGCCTTCTGCCCACAAATTCTTCTATGTATGTACCCTTCTGCCCAAAATTTCTCTTCTCTTAATTGTATAATTTTTTTAACTTGAACTAGGAATTCAGGCGATATTTTTACAAATGAAATTATTTGATTTCATTTTTAAGAAGAAGAATAAATACAAACTTAAGCATAATGTCATATCAAATAAACAAATTTATTAAGCACATGAAATTCATACCAAGAAAAGGAGTCATATGAAACTGGCTCCCAGTTCTGTCACTGAGATGGGAGTTAAAAAAGAAGATTTAAAATATTGCTCGTTAAATCAATCTCAGTGATCTTTTTTTATTGGAGGGAAGTACTAATTTGATTTATAAAAGTTTAATTCCAAATTAGAACAGCTGTTAATACCCCTTATCAACCATTATTTTATTATACATGGTAGAAAGATAAGCAGATAAGGTCACCTGCCTAGAATGAGATGCTTCACATTATTTACAGCTCTAATTTTTGTTCAGTAATTGGTAGGTGCAATTCTCATTCTGCTTGCTAATGACAACGATATATTTCTGAGGCAAATTAGAGAAAGAGAATTTTGTGTTACTTTCAGCAGTATTGCTAAAAAGTGATGCAATGAGTTTTAGTTGAATTAAGTGCCTCGCCAATATCATAATTCACCCAAGAGATTCTAACACTAAAATCACACCACCCATGAAGTGAACTTGAATAGAATAGAATTTGTGTATTTGTTTGGCATTGGTCTCCATCACTAATTGCCCCTTCTGTAAAGTAGTCTTGGGTAGAATGTAGTAAGTGTTTCATGATAAACAACTGAATGCCTATCATCTGTGAGAAAACACGTATTTAAAATTGTTCTTTTGAATTCAAAATGAAAGTAAAGTACTCCAAAGAAAAAGAAGAAAGTTATTTCTCAAAGTTCTGAGGGAGAAAACAGACTTTTTAAAATTAACACATATAAGAGGTCAGAAGTTTCAAAATTATAAAGCCTTTTTCACTACAAGAGAGGAGCATTAGCAACTAAGGACATCCAGTCATTGGCACAGTATGATGTATATGTACTTTCTAAGTTGGCAGCATCTGAGTCACATGGGAATCCAAACTGAATCATATGGGAAGTTATGTCAAAGATTATTTTTTTACTCCAAGAGTTTCTCAGGGACAATTGCTGAGACCTGCGTATACACAAAGGCCTTGGTACAGCTATTAAGAGTAAATAAAGTCTTCAATTCCTATAGTGGAAGATTCCATGCCAAGTTGTAGTGTACACAACCTCTCACAGCTAAAGCCACAAACAAATGAAATCAATAAAATCAGGCTGTCAAGTCAAGAACTGGGGTTGTTTCTCAGTGTCTAAGGGTTTCAATGTGGTTTTTAATTATCCCAGATGAGAACAAATTAATAGTTGAATAAAATCCATTTAAGTTAGAAGGCATTCACCTTTGACTAATGCTTTATTCTGTTAAACCTTGTTTATTATACTATTTATACCAGATATTGATAAGCAATGTTATACATTGCTCTGAAATATACAGAGCTTTGAAAACTGGAGTGTACTGTACACATGCAGAAACACCACTTATGATTGCTCGGGGTGTGTAGTTCACAGCAGTGCCACATCTAAGGGAGGATCCCTAGTAGACATTGTGGATGTCTTGAATTTTTCAGGGAGACAGAAGTTAAATGTATTGTTCTAACAAAAATTTTCTGACAAAAGTGAAGTATGGGTTAAGTGATGACTCTGTAAGATATTATTGCTATTATAAAACTTAATGGAGAGGTTTCTGAGGGAGGAGAATATAGTCAAAAGTTATAGCATGATTTTTTTTCCCTCTTCTCTCTAAAACATTATTGGATGCTGGCTGAAGGCATTCACCACATCGTAGTACAGCATCACAGCCTCACAGCGTCTTATCTCCCTGCTAGCTCTATTGCTGAGCCTCTAGCAGGCCATGCCACCATTCTACAAAGCCAGCTGTTTCTGAATAATATACACATGGTAAGACTAGTAAATTCTATGAGCTTGAGATCATTGACACCATAAGAAGCCCTATTAATTGGAGGTGATGTTACGGGGATAATATGAAGACGTATTAAACATTGGATAAGTCCAAAAATGGCAGAAGCATTGTAAAGAGAAAGCAAATCAATACTTGGACTTTGAGTGTTTGTGAAGACACAGCACCGCCTCCCCCATCCACAAAAAGCTAGGTAGCTAGATGGTTCCATGAGGATGAAGCTGTATCAGGAGTTCAACGTTGATACCTTATCTTGGCAAGCTGTATGCTCAGCAACCGGTGGAAGCCACGTCAACTTTGGGGAGGGAAAATCCATGTTGCTGTGCCTTGCATACTTCTATTCACCATATCCACATTGTACAGGAACTCCTTGATCAAGCCACAGGGGTCAATTGTCCACCTATAGGCTTTATCTACTGTGGATATCTTTGTTAGGCATTAATGTTGGACAGGAATCTCTTTCACACTCCGTAACAATTCCAAGAGGTCTCCTCCAGACCTCCTTGTCACCAACTTCACAAGATTTTTTTCTTTCCAAGTTCCTAACAATCCAGTCAATGTGTTAGGCACTGACCATGAATGAATGTATACTGATACCTTGGGACATCTCTACTTCTACCCCTAATTAAAACTAGATGCAGGGCTCAGAGTTTAATCCACTGGAAGAATTTCCCTCCTTGTTGTCTTTCATGGTTATTCCTGTTGCAGTGCAGCACCCATTCCCTGCAACTGATTTCAGTATACCATGCAAATCCATCCATAAATCAGGACCATGCATTTTCTTTCTCTATTAACAAGTCATAGGAAACTCCCCATGAAGCTATAGGTATGGGCTGAGGAAGAGGCAGAGAAGTAGCAGGACGGAGTACCTTGGGAATATGTCACCTACTTAAGCAGTTTACTTGTGCCTTCTGGGCCTTTTCAGGCCCAACCAATCTTGATACATCACATCTGATTTATAATGAGATGCTGGTGGGCACATCCAATTTTATGGCTTACGATATTAGATAACACCTAGTTCATGATGGACAGTTCAGGTCACATACTCACTTTGTGCCCTGTGGTCAGGTAGGTGTTCAGTCCCTATTAGGGTCCATAAGCAAGTCAGTAAAATTGCTTTTCAAATGGAAACAGTCATTGACAAAGGAGGAGTCTATGCCATGATTCTCCTTTGGGATTTGCCAGAAGCTCCAAATAGTATCTCTGGCACATACATATTGAATATATCGAGCTTTCTGGGTCATAAAATTCATGGGAAGAACAGTTTGCTCTGCAGATAGGACCTACTGCACAGCTCTATCTTTCTCCTGGCTTTACTCAAACTGGTAGCCTTAAAGTTTACCTAGTAAATGTGCAGCAGCAGCCTACCTAAAGGTAATACATATTGCATTCAAAATTCAAAGAGGCTCACCCAGCATTATGCCTCATTCTTGGTGGTGGACAAGGTTCAAGGTGCAGGTGTAATAATTTGTTTCTCACTTTAGAAGAAATAGCCTGACTTGTTTTTCTCCCACATTCTGACATGCATGTGTGTTACTAAGGTGACTAGGATACCTGCTACTTCCTGCTCATTAGCTTAAATTAACATAATACTGTCAATATAATATACATACTTTATGTTCTATTGGATATAAAGGAAACCAAAATCCCTCTGGATTATGTGTGACAGTGATCAGTTGAATATTACTTATGGTAAAGCTGTAAAGATATACTCTTCTCCCTGCCATATAAATGTTAATGACTTCGAAGTTTTCCTTACCAATGGAAATGGAAAATATAACACTTCCAGGGGGCTGTGCTAGTTTACTCCCATAAAGATACCACAATTGGAGCTACATGTGCAACTAGCATCACCACCTGAGCAAGTGTACAAAACTATACTCTCATACTCCACGACCCATACGACTTTGGCAGCTGCCCAACAGTCACATTAAACATGAATAATGTTATTTTAGTCTTTTATGGTGGTACTAATCTCTGAAATTCCCTCAGGAAGGTGGCGTCACTTTTGGTTTTCTATCTTGGGTAGGTGGGGGATGCCATTCCAGGAGCTTCTATTTGGCCCTTTTTAATCATAATAGCCTTCATTCCATATATGAGAAGACCAATGTGTCGATTCTGCCAGGTACTAATTGTATCTACTCCCATTATATATTGAGGGATAGGGAACTGCTCTTGTACTCAGAACATTATCCGTTATCTCAAGACCTCCATAGATCTCTACTCTGACTGGTATACTAGTATGATGGCATTTAAGGTCTCTGGGGATTAGTATAAGTTTTGATCTAGAATCCAATAACTCAGGGGGTCTCAGTATTTCCCTGTCTCCAGTATACAGTCACCCTGACAGAAGATTGAAGGGTTCTGTACATTGTGAAGATTTCCTATTCCCACTAGCTTTCAGGGGGTCATCCCTGCGTGGGGTTGTAGTGTAGTACCTATCTATTTACAGCTGGTCTCAGTAAACCATAAATAACCATCCATAAATCAGGTCCATGCTTTTTTCTCCTCTATTAATATATCAGAGAATATGTTTAGAGATAGCTTGGATTAAACTGTATAATATACATCCATAGCTACACTTCAAGGTCCTTTTACAAAGGGGTCAGGGCTCTCCCTCATCAGAGAGGTTCTGGGATGTGAACTGGCATATATCCAAAACACTAATATTACCATTTCTTCCCACAAGACCTGCCACAAGGCCGGATTTTTCTGCCTATACGTGTCAGGTAGTACATTGGAAGGATGCACATGTATTTTATCCTTAGAACTGCATAACCAATTAGCTGTTGCTACAGAATAGTGGTTCTCAAAGTGTGATCTCCAGACCATCAGCATCAACATTAACTGATTAGAATTTCAATTAGAATTAAAAATGTTCAAATCCCACTTCAGACTTATTAAATTAGAAATTCTGGGATGGGGCCAACAAGCCCACCGTGAGTCTGATACACAGTAAGGTTTAAGAACCACTCCCAGAGGTATGTATAAGTCAAGACCCATCCCTGTGGCTTCTTGTGGTAGTTTCAGACATCTTGCTTATAATGATTAAGGGCCACCAGCTGATCTATATCATTCTAATACCCCCATCAATCCTATTAGGATCAGAGAACCCAATTCTATTATAGTATAACCCAATATCATCTCCTTCCTACAGAAGACAGCAACCACAGAGCTATTCAAAGATACTGTCATCCCCCTTACCAATGCATTTTAGTGCTTTAACAAAAGAGCATCATCTGGCCTTCCTAGGGAGTATGGTTAGAAGTTGGCTCATCCATTCCAGGATTTTCATTTCCCTAAACCACTGAACTCCTTCTTCTACAGTATGCCAGGTAATCTCAAACATTTCTACCTCATTAACTATAGGTCATCATTGAGTTCAGACTTCAATTAATATACTTCATAGATTATTAAGCCCTCTTCCAAGTGCCCAAGCCAATATATTATTAAATTCCAAATTCCACGTGAGTACACCAATGTCAATGAATTTAGTCTGATAGAACTTAGCATTTACTCCCCACATATGCCAATACAGATTGCTGAGGTTTTGAACTCTTTCAGTGTATAGACTATTCCTCTCGGGGTAGGTCTTGCACCTCCCCATCTAGGCTATGTTGAGTCAATAAGAGATGGCAAAGGTGGGTTCAAAGGTTAATCAGCATTAGTTTGCTAGGCAAGTAAAAGATTTCTATGTACTGAAGGGCTAGATCTCTTAGTAGAGAGGTGGGTGGTAGTTAGGTTTAAGAATAAAGGTTACTCAGTCATACCTGCCCTAAAACTACAAGAGATGAGAGTCTCCTTCATTGCAATTCTGCAATGGATGGATTGTTACATATCTACACAAGTCCTTAATTGTATGTTCACAGTTTTTAATTATTCCTTTTACCTATTTACCCTCCTTGGAATCATAAGAAGAAGCCAGAGGACTCCACAATCTTTAAGTCTATTATCACTGCCATATAACTAAGTATCAGTCACTTGATCTCCCAATACTCTATCTTCCATCTATACTTCATCCCATGTAATAATTTGAATAATTATAATGCCACCACATTCTGTGAATTACCCATTTGCATTTTCCTCCTCTACACTTCTTAAATGTACAATAAAACTAATTCCAAAATTCTACTTTGAGTTCTCTTTCCTGGGGCCAGTTATGATATAGTAAGAAAGAGTATCAGGATCTCATCAGTAAACAGATGACACACCCAAATTAGAACAACAGAAAAAGTATTTAATAAAGGGACAATTTAATAAAGCTGTGGGCAAGGTACAACGAAACTATAAGGCATTGGTTCTCTAAGTGCAGTCTCTGGACCAGTAGCATCATCACCTAGGCACTTGTTAGAAATGCAAATTTGGGGCCTTAGCCCAGACCTACTATATCAGAAATTCTGGGGATGGGGCTCAGCAATTTGCTTTGACAACTCCTCCAGTTGACTCTAACGTACACCAAAGTTTGAAAACTACTGACACAAAGTATAATGCATTAAACCATGGGCCAATAACAATTGAGAACGTCACCCCTAGGACCAAAGAGGCAAGAGAATGGAACAGCAACTGGAAACCAGAGAAAGTCATAAAGAGAGAGCCACTTTGAAAGGATCAATGACCTTTGGTAAAGAAATCCAGACTACCCTAGAAACCTCACAACAAGAAATAAGACAATTATAACTCAATTTCATTTATTCACTTCCCCCAGTTTTCAACATAGGCTCCCAAGTGACTAAACTCAATAAGAAGCCAGAAGGCAAGAGAACCTGATCATTCTATCTATTTGGCACAGCTTTCCAGGGAATAAAGTAGGTTGGAGAACGAAGGTTATATCTGGAGGGGCAAATGGTAGATATCTGGCATGCATGCCTAACATACTATTGTGAACATACTCCAAATCTGACAAAACTCCAAAGCATTTATTTGAGGAAGTTATAGATTAATAATATTTTATAATTTCTGTGACAATAATGGTTTCTCAGAAATGGTTATTTACTGTTTAACCAAATATCTGGATTTCAATAATAAAGTTCTTTTTTCATTCATAAAACCTCCCTTGGCTTGTACCCTGGGGCTTAACACAATACTGGGTATATTGTAGGTATTAAATAAATGTTAGAGATGGCTACTACTATTCATTTTATAATCACCTACCTTTCCCCTATGTAGAGATTTAAGTCCCTACCTTGTTCCCATGCTGCATCCACTGAGCTGAAGATATAATTTGTCACTGAATCTTCCTAGGATTTCTGCTCATACCAGGGCCCTCTTCTTAAGTGCCATTCACCCACAAGCTACAGCCTACTGACTTATTCAATTCCTTTGTCAGCTATAAACTAGATTTCTTGATTTGTTTAATATCATGTATGATTGGGGGCTTACTCTTGTTTTTGGTTAGACAGTCAAATGAACTGCTGTAGCCTCATCCTCGTTCTTAGCTCTATGCTAATCTTTTATCATTGGCATTGGCTTGATACTTGAGATGTGAACATGTATACTGTAGAATTAGGTTAAATTAAGTGTCTGTATCTACAACATTGACTTCTAGATCTCACTGATGTCACTGTGCCCTTATCTGGATCTACTTCTATTGCATAATCCTTGTACCCATTTATTCAGAATGTATCTGAATTTCAAGTCTCAGCAGTCCTCACTGGTCTCATCCCTTCATCTACACTGCTCTAGCTATCACAAGTGTTTTAATTATAGACCATTTTACCACACACTTTCCCATCAGTGCTTCATCTTTCACAACACTGACAAATTAAATAAGAAAGCATCCCAGTCAGCAAATAATCATTTCAAACTGACTTTTTCAAGAAAATTAGAACAGCACTATATTGAATATTGTCTAATTATTATAAATGTTTCTCTCAACTATTTCTAACAAATCTACCTCTTGGCTTTCTCTAAAATAAAGGAAATTTATTTAAGTATTTACAATTACTTTTGTTAATGCTCTACCAAATAGAAAAGAATATATCTTTCAAGGCTTTGTAAGGGTCAGCAAACCAATCTCACACAATCCTTATTTGGCATCTGCTATGTGCCCAACATTATGCTAGCTGCTAGTGACTCAAAGCCAAAGGAAAAATATTCTCTACCTTCAAATGGAAACAAAAAATAAGCAGATAATTACAGTGATTAGTATTTCATAGAAGTACATGCTAGGTAGTATCCTTTAGACTCTGATCAGAGAAAGCTTCCAGGAGGAGATATCCCAGAACTGGGTCCTAAAGGAGGAGTAGACTTAACCAAGCAAAAGGAGTGGAGATAAGGGAAGAGGGGGAGGTATAAGAAAGAAGCTTCACACACAAAGTCATAAAGGCAAAAGATAATGTGTAACCTTAAAGTAAAAGGTGAAAAATAAAGAGAAAAAGTGTGAATAGGTATTTAGAGGACACATAAAAAAGGACTGTGTACCTTATGCTAAGAGCCATGCTAAAAGTCATAGAGAGTCATTGAAGAATTTAAATCAGGGAGTTGAAGAGTGGTATTTTCTTTTTTAGAATATCACTTTTCTAGTTGTTTTAAAAAAACTAGATTGGAGGGAGGCAAGATAGAAATTGGGAAGACCAGTTCAAGTACCATTACAGTAAAAAAAAAAAAAAGTTGGTGGGGGTAGAGAGAAGAACCTGCACTAAAGTGGTAGATGTTGAAGTGGAGGGAAGTAGATTAATTTGGGAAAGGTTAGAGAGTAGACCCTACAGGACCTGGTGACTATCTGATTGAGTAGTCATGATAGACAGATCGTGACAGATACCAGGGGACACTATTACATGACTGAGCTCAGAATGAAAAATGGGCAAAGGAAATGAAAATAGAATGAAAACTATGCAAAAAACTATATCATGGCATCTCACACCCAAAACAAAGGTCTGAGGAGAGAGTGGTCCATTGGATATGTTGAATAAACAAGATCTGAAAAGGAACTTGACAATTAGGAAGTCTTTGGTGAAATTTGCCAAAAGAGTTTCAGATGTATGACTTTCTCTTTTAAAAAGCTTAACGATCAGGATTAGAAAAATATATAAAGGAGCTTAGGGGGCAGGGAAGGTGGTGGCTTTTTTTTAGGATAAGAAGAACTGGAATTTGTAAAACTACTGATAAGAAAAAGCTAATAACAGTAATCAAAATGTACGATACTGACATAAAACACACACATAGGCCAATGGAACAGAATTAAGAGCCCAGAAATAAACTCATGCATATACAGACAACTGATCTTTCAGAAGAATGACAAGAATACACAATAGGGAAAATAGAATCTCTTCAATAAATGGTGTTGGGAAAACTGGATATCCACAAGCAAAAGAATGAAACTAGACCCTTATCCCACGTCATTCATAAAAATCAACTCAAAATGAATTAGACACTTAAATGGAAGACATGACACCATAAAACTCCTAAAACAAAACATAAGGGAAAACCTTCTGAACATTGGCCTTGGCAATCATTTCAGGATATGACACCAAAAACACAAGCAACAAAAGCAAAAATAGACAAGTGGGATTACATTAAATTAAACAGCTACTGCACAGCAAATGAAAAGGCAACTTATGTAATGGGAGAAAATTTTGCATATAATATATCTGATAAGAGGTTAATCTTCAAAATATATAAGAAACTACTACAACTCAATATCAAAAAATAATAACATGATTTAAAATTGGGCAAGTAGCAGTCTTTAAAGATGGTGACATAGGAGGCTCCTGAACTCCCCTTCTCCCATGAACAGACCAAGTGAACAGCTACACACAAAGCAACTCTGTCTGAAAGAAATCCAGAAACTAGCTGAGCAACTCCTACACAATTGGCAAACAAGAAAATGCCCACATAGAAACTAGTAGGAAAGGGTGAGCCACACTCTTGCCATAAACCCCAGCTCCAGCACAGTGCTCTACAGTCACAAAAGGATCCTCAACTCCCAGCTTCTTCCTGAGGAGTGAAAGATTTGAAACACATATCTCATACTCCACCCTTTAAGACTCCCAACAGAGGGATAAGGCCCCCAAAACATACAGCTCTGAAAGCCAACAGGGCTTGCTCAACAAGCCCCACAATACTACAGAAAGCAAAAAACAGTTGTTAATGAACATGAACACTCACTGCAGCTATCACCCCATGGCTCAAGACAGAAGAAGCAGAGAAAAAACACCCATCTCCCAGTGTTTTCCTGAATGAGGTCTCCTTGTATACATTAAAAGCTGCTACCTGAGGGTCAGGCCTCTAATTTAGCACACATCTGGGCACTGACTGCAATCCTCCTCAGAGAGCAGTAAAGTTTGTGGACACCTCCTCTGCCTTCTCCATTCTGCCTGTCCTAAGTTGACAGTATCTCTCTGGAAGGAGCCTATACACACATCTGCACCCCAGTTTTGGCAGCATCATGCAAGTAATGAGCCCTTGAATAGCCTGGTTCTGGTAATCAATGGAAGCTGCACTCAAGTTCCACAAGACAGAGGCAAACAAAGAAGCAGTTATTGATGAGTGCAGGAGCACCCCTTCCATGTCTATATTCCTGGGCTAAACACAGAGGGAGTGGACAAAAACACCCATCTCCCAGTTTCTCCCTGGAAAGGGCCAAACTACATACTTTTGCAGCTTGATGTCTGAGGGTCCAGTTTCCAATCAACATGCATCTATGTAATGACTGCAACCCTCCCCTTTGGGACACTGATGGGTCTTGGCACACCCTCAACCACTGGAAGCCACTTAGAACAAAGAAGGTGATTTGGACAATTAAAATGTTTGAAAGACAACCAGGGGCATAGGTCAGGCTGATTGACAAGGTTCATCTGCTATACGAGACCACTCTGTCAAGACTGGTTGCTTTATTTAATGCACAGAAACCAACACAGATAGTCAGAAAGATGAAAAAGCAAGGGAATATGTTCCAAATGAAAGAACATGATAAAACTCCAGAAATAGATCTCAATGAAACAGAGATAAGTTATTTATTTGAAGAGTTCATAATAATGATTACCAAGTTCAGAAATGTATGAATAAAGTGAGAATTTCATAAAGATGATTACCAAGGTCAGAAGAATAATGTATGAATAAAGTAAGAATTTCAACAAAGAAAATATTTAAAGTGCCAGACAGAAATAACCAAGGGGAATACTACAATAACTGAAGTGAAAATTTCAATAGAGGAGTTCAACAGCAGGCTAGATCAAGCAGAAGAAAGGATCAACAAACTCAAAGACAGAGCAGTGAAATTCATCCAATCATAGGAGCAAAAAGAACAAAGAATTGTAAAAGAGTGAAGAGAGCTGAAAGTACTTACAGGACACCATAAAGCACACCAATATTTGCATTATAAGGGTCTCAGATGTAGAAGAGCGAGATAGGGAGGTAGAAAGCTTATTCAAAGAAATAATGGCTGAAAGATTCCCTAACCTGGGGAAAGAAACAGACATCCAGATCTAGGTAGCCCATGGACTTACAAACAAGATGAATCCAAGACACCCAAACCTAGACACACTACAACTACACTGTCAAAAATTAAAGACATGGACAAAATCTTAAAGCCAGGAATAGAAAAATAACTTGTTACATATAAAGGAACTGCTGTAAGACTATCAGCATATATCTCAGCAGAAACTTTGCAGACCAGAAGGAAGTGGAATATGTTCAAAGTGCTGAAGGAAGAAAACAACCAATCAAGAATTCTCTAACTGGCAAAGCTGTCTTTCAGAATTAAAGGAGAGATAAAGAGTTTTCCAGACAAGCAAAATCTGAGGGAGTTCATCACCACTAGACTGCCTTATGAAAAATGTTAAAGGGAGTTCTTCAAGCAAAACAAAAGGACATGAATTTGGAACAGAAAAACATATAAACATTTAAAACTCACTGGTAAAGGTAAACATGCAGTTAATTCAAAATAACCTAATGTTGTAATGGTAAACTACTTATAACTCTACAATGAAAGTTAAAAACAAAAATATAAAAATAACTATAATGATTTCTTAATAAATACACAATGTAAAAAGATATAAATTGTGACATAAAAACCATAAAATATCAGGAGGGAGTATAAGAATGTATAGCTTTAAAATGCATTCAAAGTTAAGTTGTTAAGAGCTTAAAATAAACTGCAAGGTAATTTCTGTAAGCTTTGCAGTAACCACAAAACAGAAAGCTACAGCAGATGTAAAAAGATAAAGATAAAGGAATCTAAGAATGCCACTAAAAACAGTCATCAAACCATAAAGGAAGAGAGCAAGAGAAGAATAAAGGAACAAAGGAATCACAAAACAGCCACAAAACAATTAACAAAATGGAAATAGAAAGTCAATACCTATTAACAATTACTTTAAGTGTAAAGGGACTAAATTCTCTAATCAAAGGACAGAGTGGCTGAATGGATAAAAAAAAATCAATACCCAACTATATGATGACAACAGGATACTCACATCACCTTTAAGTATACATACAGACTGAAAATTAAGGGGTGGAAAAAAGATATTCCATTCAAAAGGAACCAAAAGCCAAAGACTGCATTAAGAGACAAAGAGGTCATTATATAATGATAAAGAGGGAAATCAAACAAGAGACTATAACATTTGCAAATATTTATGCACCTAAATAGGAGTGCTTAATTATATAAAGCAAATATTATCAGATCTGAAGGAATAAATATACAGTACAATAATAGTAGGGGACTTTACTTCCTAGTTTCAACAATGAATTAATCATCCAGACAGAAAATCAATAAGGAAACATTAGATTTAAACTACATATCCCAGATGGATGTGACAGATATTTACAGAACATTCCATCCAAAGAAGCAGAATACACATTCTCTCACATGCACATGGAACATCATCCAGGTTTGATCATATGTTAGGTCACAAAATAAGTCTTAATAAATTTAAGAAGACTGAAATAATATCAATCACCTTTTCCGATCATGATGGTATGAAACCAGAAATCAATTACAAGGAGAAAATTCAGAAATATACAGAAATTAAATAACATACTCCTGACCACCAATGGGTCAAAGAAGAAATCAAAAGGAAAATCAAAAAACATCTTCAGACAAATGAAAACAGAAACACAATATTCCTAAAATGTATGGGATGCAACAAAAGTAGCTCTAAGAAGAAAGTTTATAGCAATAAACACCTGTACCAAGGAAAAAGAAAAGATATTAAATAAACCTAATTTTACACCTCCAGGAACAAGAAAAAGAACAAACTAACCCAAAGTTAATAGAAGGAAGAGAAAAACAAATTCAAACTGGACAAATTACATAGAGTCTAAAAGGACAATAGAAAAGAAAATGAAGTAAGAGCTGGCTTTTTAAAAAGATAAACAAGACAAACCTTTAGCTAAACAAATGAAAAAAAATGAGAGAGAGAGTATGCAAATAAATAAAATTATAAATGAACAAGGAGACATTCCAACTGGTACCATGGAAATACAAAGGACCATAAGGACCATATTATCGACTAAAGGACCATACTATGAACAGTTACATTACAACTGCTAGCCAATCTAGAAGAAATGGATAAATTTTCAGAAACATACAACCTACCAAGACTGAATCATGAAGAAATAGAAAATCTGAAGGGATCAATTACTAGTAAGAAGATTAAATTAGTAATCAAAAACCTTCCAACAAACAGAAGTCCAGGACAGATAGCTTTATTGATGAATTCTACCAAACTTTAAAAGGAGAAGTAATGCCAATCCTTTTAAAGCTCTTCCAAACATATTTAACAAGGCCAGCATTACAGTGATACCAAACCAGACAAGGACAATGCAAGAAAAGAAAATTACAGGCCAATATCCCTGATGAACATAGATACAAAAATCTCAACAAAATATCAGCAAACCAAATTCAATAGTACATTAAAAGGATTATATACCACGATCAAGTGGAATTTATCCCAGGGATGCAAGGATAGTTCAACATTCACAAATTAATCAATGTGATGCACCACATTAATAAAATGAAGGATAAAAATCATATGATCATCTCAATAGATGCAGAAAGAGCATCTGACAAAATTCACCATCCATTCATAATAAGAAAAAATAACTCTCAACAATACAGGTATAGAAGAAACATACTTCAACAAAATGAGACCGTATAAAACAGGCCCACAGCTAATTCATCATAATCAATGAAAAAGCTAAAAGCTTTTCCTCTAATGTCAGGAAAAAGACAAGGATGCCTACTCTAACCATATCTACTAAACATAGTAATGGAAGTACTAGCAAGAGCAGTTAGGCAAGAAAAAGAAATAAAAGGCATCCAAATCAAAAAGAAAGAACCAAAACTGTTTCTATTTGCAGATGACATAATATCATATAGAGAAAACCCTAAAGACTCCACCAAAAATAACTGTTAAAACTAATAATTGAAATCAGTAAAGTTACCAGATATAAAAAAAATCAATATACAAAAGTCTGCTGCATTTCTGCACACTAATAATGAACTATCAGAGAAATTAAGAAAACAGTCCAAATTACAATTGCTTCAAAAAGAATAAAATACCTAGGAATAAATTTAACCAAGAATGTAAAGTGTCTGTACACTGAAAACTATAAGACATTGATGAGTGAAATTAAAGAAGCCTCAAATAAATGAAAAGATATTCCATGATCATGAATTGGAAGAATTAATATTGTTTAAATGTCCATATTACCCAAAGAAATCTACATATTCGATGTAATCCCTATCGAAATTTCTACTGCATTTTTCACAAAAATAGAACAAATATTCCTAAAATTTGTAGGGAACTACAGAAGACCCTGAATAGCCAAAGCACTCTTGAGAAAGAAGAATAAAGCTAGAGGCATCACACTTCCTGTATCAAATTGTATTACAAAGATATAGTAATCAAACAGTATGGCATTGGCATAAAAACAGACACATAGATCAATGCAATAGAATAAAGAGTTCAGAAATACACCCACACATATACAGTCAATTAATTTACCACAAAGGAGCCAAAAATACACAATGGAAAAAAGATAGTCTGTTTAATAAATGGTGCTAGGAAAACTAGACAGCCATATGCAAAAGAATGAAACTGTACTACTATCTTATATCATACACAAAAGTCACTCAAAATGCATTAAAAACTTGAACATAAGACCTGAAACCACAAAACTCTTAGAAGGAAACAGGGAGTAAGTAGCTCCTTGACAGTAGTGACAAGGATTTTTTTTGGATTTGATACCAAAAACAAAGGCAAAAAACACAAAAATAAACAAGCAGGACTATATCAAACTGAAAAGCTTCTGTACAGCAAAGAAACCTTACAGAAAATAAAACAGATGCCTATGGGATAGGAGAAATACTTTTAAATCTCATATCTGATAAGGATTAATATCCAAAATATATAAATAACTCATACAATCAACAGCAAAACAACAATCCAATTTAAAGATGGGCAGAGAAACTGAAGAGACATTTTTCCAAAGAAGACAAATGACCAACAAGCACTGAAATGGTGCTCAACATCACTAATCATCAGGGAAATGCAAACCTCAATGAGATATTACCTCACACTGGTTAGAACAGCTATGATGAAAAAGAAAAAATAAAGCATTGGCGAGGATGGGGAGAAATAGGAACCCTTGTGCACTGTTGGTGGGAATGTAAATTGATACAACCCCTACGGAAGACAAAATGGAGGTTCCTTAGAAAACTAAAACTAGAACTACCATTATGATATAGCAATCTCACTTCTGGAAATATAGCCAATGGAACTGAAAGTAGGATCTCAAAGAAATATTTGCACCCTGGGTTCACTGCAGTATTATTCACAATAGCCAAGACATGAAAGCAACCTAAATGTCCATTAAGGGATGAATGGATAAAGAAAGTGTGGTACATACATACCATGGAATATTATTCAGCCTTAAAAATGAATGAAATCCCGTTATCTGTGACAATATGGATGAACCTGGAGAATATTATGCTAAGGGAAATAAGTCAGACACAGAAGGACAAACACTACATGATACCACTTACACAATGAATTTAAAATAGTCAATTCATAAAAGCCAGGAGTGGAATATTGATTGCCAGGGGCTTGAAGGAAGGGGAAACAGGGAGGTTTTAATCGAAGGGTACACAGTTCCAATTACACATGATAAATAAGTCCTAGAGATCTACTGACAACACAGTACCCAGAGTTAACAATACTGTATTGTACACGTAAAAATTTGCTAACAGGGGAAATCTTATGTTAAGTGTTTATATCACTAAAAAATAATAAGAAGAATAACAATAAATAAGAGAGAGGGAGGAAATTTTTGGAGGTGATGGATAAGTTTACGGCATAGATTATGGTATTGGTTTCACAAGTATATACAGGCATACCTCAGGGATATTGTGGGTTTGGTTCTAGACCACTACAATAAAGCAAATATCACAATAAGGCAAGTTACACAAATTTGGGGGTTTCCCAGTGCATATAAAAGTTACATTTACACTATACTATAGTCTATTAAGTGTGCAACAGCATTATATCTAAAAATATACATACCTTAATTCGATTTTTTGTTTTTTTTAATTAATTTTTATTGGAGTATAGTTGATTTACAATGTTGTGTGCATAACTTAATTTTAAAATGCTTTATTGGGCTTCCCTGGTGGCGCAGTGGTTGAGAATCTGCCTGCTAATGCAGGGGACACGGGTTCGAGCCCTAGTCTGGGAAGATCCCACACGCCGCGGAGCAACTAGGCCCGTGAGCCACAACTACTAAGCCTGCGCGTCTGGAGCCTGTGCTCCACAACAAGAGAGGCCACGATAGTGAGAGGCCCACGCACCGCGATGAAGAGTGGCCCCTGCTCAACGCAACTAGAGGAAGCCCTCGCACAGAAACAAAGACCCAACACAGCCAAAAATAAATAAATAAACAAAATTTAAAAAATAAAATAAAATGCTTTATTGCTAAAAACGCAAATTATCATCTAATAACGCTGGGTTGCCAGAAGCATTCAATTTGTTTTTTAAAAAAAATGTAGGGGCTTCCCTGGTGGCGCAATGGTTGAGAGTCTGCCTGCCAATGCAGGGGACACGGGTTCAGGCCCTGGTCTGGGAGGATCCCACATGCCGCGGAGCAACTGGGCCCGTGAGCCACAACCACTGAGCCTGCGCGTCTGGAGCCTGTGCTCCACAGAGAGAGAGGCCGCGACAGTGAGAGGCTTGCGCACCACGATGAAGAGTGGCCCCCGCTTGCCACAACTAGAGAAAGCCCTCGCACAGAAACGAAGACCCAACACAGCCAAAATAAATAAATAAATAAATAAATAAAAAATGTAGTATCTGTGAAGTGCAAATAAAGAGAAACTCAAGAAAACAAATTATGAATACATGTATATGTATGGCTGAGTTGCTTTGCTGTGTACCTGAAACTGCCACGACATTGTTAATCGGCTATACTCCAATATAAAATAAAAAGTTAAAAAAAAAAAAGTTATGCCTGCACTTATCTCCAAACTCAGGTTATAGGCATTAATTGTGTACAGCTTCCTGTATGTCAAAAAAATTTTAAGAGCTAATGAAAATAGAGGTTGAGGAAAGGATGATGGTAATCCCTTCACATCAGAGATTAGAGTATATATAGTGAGAGACACTGCTGATACAAAATGTCTTTTAAGTAATATGTCACAATAAACCCCTAAAAGCTTGAACAAATACTCCAAAAAGGTGATGCAAGATATGAGATAGGTTAAAGAAAAGCTCTGTACGAATCCAAAAAAAAAATCACAGGCACTTCCTCCCTGACATCTTTAAATGGTGAAAACTAGCTAAAGAAAACGTCCAGGGTCCTTAATTAATAAAACTTCCATCACATACCTCAGAAATAAGAGATGGTAAGTTTTACTGAAGGAGTTTACAAAATAGTAATATGCGGCCAGAAAAAGAGGAAAGATTTACCATGCCAATGCTGATGGTATTTTACAAGCTAACAGCTCCCCAAGACTTTTTGCTCCTCCTTCAGTTCTCCCAACCCCACACTTTGCAGCACAATACCTAGGACCCCTGCCTTGATAGCTTTGGCTCAGAACTTCTCTGGAGTCCTCTGCTGCTGGAATCCTAAACAACACACAAGGATTAAGGCAATGCCTGACTTGTATGTCCTGGTCCATCCAAGGTAAAATTGAAACCATTCTTATAACTGACTTTCCTGGAAAGAATGTTCTAGAGGAAACAATTCTTTCTACTTTAATGAAAATGCACATGAGAATGGAAACAAATGTTATGTATGCATTGAGAAAAACCTATAGAAGATCCAAGGCAGGGTATAGGGAAGAGGGAAGAGGCAGAAATATAAAGACTAAGAAGAGAAAGTATAGCATTGTGAAGGTTCTGGACACAATCTACCTGAATTCAAACCCTGGCTTTATCCTTGACTTGCTGTAAGACTTTAAACAAATTGCTTATTATCTATGGGCCTTGTTTTCCTCATCAGGAAGTATCACTTAAAGTTATTCTGTGATTAAATAATTAATAAATGCAAAATGTTTGGTGGATGTCTTCTATCTAGACTTGCTACCTTCTCACTTCTCTCTTCAGTATCTTTCTCATAGAAATGTAAGGGAAATAAACTTGTCAGGTAGCAGAAATTAATATCTAAATCTAATTGACTAAATTATACTAGTAATATACACAAATTGATTTAATACTGATTAAAAATCATAACGTATCTTCACATGCTGAGTTAAAACAAATGACATGAAAAGCTTTCTAAGTCCTAAATCTCTGACTTGTACATAACATGCTACTAGTTAATTTTTTTGTTTTACTTCAACAACTGAGTGTAGTGTCCCAAAATATAAACCACAACACTAGCAGTAGAGGTCCACTCATAGGCCAGTCATTTCATGAAGAAAAAATTATGCTTATTTTGAAGACTATCCTTGAAAAGTTACACTAGTTAAAACACAGTATTCTAGGTAAGTCTGTATTAGATATTGGGTGCTACTCTACCTACCATCTCTTTCTAAGAGATAGTACACAACCTACAGCCCCAAACTTCAGACTATTTCCTGAGCATCTCAAAATGGTCATTAGGTAACACAGCACATAAAGCTCTGTCCAATGGATGGAAATAATAATTGGTTAGGCAAGTAAGATTTCATCACTCTGGAATTAAAAAGGCTAAAATATGTATAAAATCAACCAGCGGAATTAGGAATTAACACAAAAAAGAAAGAGAGTCATATTAATGGCCCGGTACTACACTAAAGATCCATGTAACTTGTGTTACTGAGAGGACAACAACATTATCTGGCCCATACTCCCAAGGTCCTGTGAGAGTCTACTAACCTATCCATGCACTCTCATAAGACTCCTATTATTCATGTTTTCCATTACCAGAAATTGATGAACTAACTTACACTGACATTTAATTGTCATTCCCCCCCTTGTATGACCTATGTACTTGCTGGATCACCCCTTCAACACTCAAGAAGAGACTAAAATACAGTATCACATCTTTGAGACCTTTTTCCTACATTAAAAGTTAAATGGTATGCCTAATGAGTACTGAAAGACTTCATTAATTAAACGTGCCAGTTAAGAGGGCTAAGCATAATGTTCAGATGAAAGAAAAAAATACAGAATTGAATCGAGGTATTTAAATACTGAAAGTTAACTTAGAGAGACCCATTAGTCTAACCCCTCATTTGAGAGTAAGGAAATTGGGAGCTAGGAAGTAAGTCACTAGGACCTAAGAGACTTGCCAAAGTTGACACAGCTATTTAAAGGCAGAGGCAAAACCAGGACCGGAGCTAAAATTTTCTACTTCAAAACTTTTTTCTCTTACCATAAGAGAATTTCTATTCTCAAAAAGTTGACTTCCACTCTTGGTCTGAATTGACTCCTTTTAATCTCTTTGCCTTAATTCCAACATCTTTGAAAGATGCTAATATAATTGAGACTATGGAAAGAATGTTATTTCATTTTGTGAAGAAGTCTGAAGACATATAGCACCATTACAGTTATGACTGATCTCTAAAAGTTTAATGTTTCAACCTTTACTTATTATTGTCTTTTTATGCAGCAAGATTAATGCAGTCTATTTCTTGTGACTGCCACAAGAGCCATGAAATCTCTCACTTCTTTCGTAGTGACTTAGTTTGAAAAAGGCATGCACAATAACAACTTTCCTTGAATGCTTGTGTACATAAATTTACCAAATAAAAAGCTTATACCATTCACTCACCATCATCAAGTGAAGCAGTATTGCATTTTACAGCATCTCCTAGCTCAATGTTTGTGGGAAGTCTAAATTGCTTCATAAACCTCAGCTGCTCTGCCACTCTGTAGGAAAATATATGGGAGTGGCACTATGAGTGTAAGAGAAAAAAAGAATAAATGAGGGGGGGAAAGGAAATGAACGTGGATGATGAGCCTGGGAGACAACAGATGAGGCACAAACAGAGAAATGAAGAAAGATAATTAGAATAGGTATGTGTGTGTCAGTATATATGCAGGCATGTGTGTCAGTGAGCATGTGTAGTGTATGTATGTGGTTATGTGCAGCTGATCACAAGAATACAATCAGAAAGAGGTCATCATTACATTGTTCTGAGTGACCTGTTGCAGAACAGGAACTGTGATAAAAACAGCAGCAAATAAAGTCAACTTAATTTTGATCAATATATAGTGACAACAATAAGTAGTTACATTATCAATCCATTAATTCTCCAAAGATCTCAAATAACATGATAACAAAGCAAAAATGCTAACCCAATTAATCACACTGTTCCTGGCCAAAGGTAGCAGCATTACACTCCTGAGAATACTCTGAAAATGTCAGTACAGCATTGTTCTGTACCAAGATCTGTTGGCAGCCTGCAAGTGTATCTTTCTAAAAAATTGCCACCAAGCCATTCAAATTAGAAAAGAAGTAAAATTATCTGTTTGCAGATGACATCTTATATGTAGAAAACCCTAAAGATTCTAGAAAAAAAAAAAACCTGTTAGAATTAATAAATTCATAAAAGTTACAAGATACAAAATCAACATACAAAACTCAGTTATATTTCTGTACATAACAATGAACAACCCACAAAGGAAATTAAGAAAACAACTCTATTTACAATAGCATCAAACACAGGCCCCAGCTCACCCCAGGGCCTGCCAGCTCTAAAAACCCCAGGTGGTGTCCCCAGCACCAGGATCCCAGTGGATTCTTGTGAACCCAGGCCCCCAACTGATCCCAGCACCTGCCAGATCCAGCAGCCCAGACAGCTCCTATAGCACCTGGCTCCCAATGCGCTCCTACAAACCCACACTCCCAGCATATCCTAGTGCTGGCCAGCTCCTGAGGCCTTCAGTGGCTCCTATGGCACCAGGCTCCCAACCAGGCCCCAAGAACTGAAGCTCCAGGCAGGCACTGCAAACAGAGACTTCCAACCAGGGCCCCCACAAAACCAACTACTGCAGATCCACGTTTTCAACCCACCCTAGCACCAGGCCAGCTTCCATAACCCAGGCCTCCCAGTCAACCTCAGCACCAAGTTGGCCCCTGAGAACACAGACTCCAGACCAGACCCCGTGGACCCAGACTTCCATCCTTCCTCAGTACCGGGTCAGCCCCCATAGCCCAAGTCCTGAGGCCAGCTCCTGAGACTTCAGGTTATACACCTACTTCCATGGACCCAGGCTCCAGGCTCATCCCAAAGCCAAATTGGCCCACATTGTCAGAGTGGTCCCTTGACACCTGTTTAGTGCCTGAGGACCCAGAATCTAGAACTACTCATGTAGACACAGGTACGAAGCCCATCATGGCAGACTCAAATTCCCGGCCTATCCTGGTGAATCCAGGCCCCAGGCCCACCCCTGTGGACCAGGCACCAGGCTGGTGATCATGTACGCAAGCATCAGGCCTGCTTACCTGCTGTCCCAGGCAACAGACCTATCCCCCAAGAACTCCAGGAGTAAGCCCACCCTACTCTCAATATTCCTATTCAACATAGTCCTGGAAGTTCTAGCCAGATTAATTAAGCAATCAATCAATCAAGGAAATAAAAGGTGTCCAGATTAGAAAGGAAGAAATAAAGCTGTATCTGTTTGCAGATGATAGATCTCATATATGGAAAACCCTACGATTCTGTTAAAGTTACAGGATACAAAAACAACAAACTATCTGAAAAAGAAACAAAGGAATCAATCCCATTTACAATGGCATCAACAAAAATAAAATACTTAGGAATAAATGTAACCAAGGATGTGAAAGATCTGTATGCTAAAAACTGTAAAACATTGATGAAAGAAACTGAAGAGGATACAAATAAATGGAATACAAATAAATGGAAAGTGCTCACAGACTGGAAGAATTAATACTGTTAAAATATTCATACTATCCAAAGTTATCTACAGATTCAGTGCAATCCATATCAAAATTCCAACAGCATTTTTCACAGACAGAAAAAACAATCCTAAAATTCATATGGAGCCTCAACAGAACTCAACTAGCCAAAGCAATCTTGAGGAAAAACAAAGTTGGAGGAAATTTACTTCCTGATTTCAAACTTTATTACAAAACTATAGTAATCAAAACAATATGGAACTGGCCTAAAAATGGACATATAGACCAATAGAACAGAATTGAGAGCCCCAAAATAAACCCACACATTTACAATCAACTAACTTTTGATAAGTGTGCCAAGGATACTGAATGGGGAAAAGATATTATCTTCAATAAATGGTGTTAGACTATTCACATTCAAAAGAATGAAATTGTACTCCTATCTTACACCACTCACAAAAATTAATTTGAAATGGATTAGACTTAAACATAAGACCTGAAACCGTTAAACTCCTAGAAGAAAACAGAGGAAAAATGCTCCTTGACATTGGTATTGGCAATGATTTTTTGGATATGACACCAAAAACATGGGCAACAAAAGCAATTATAAACAAATGAGGCTACATCAAACTAAAAAGCTTCTGCACAACAAAGAAACAATCAGTAAAATGAAAAGGCAACCTATGGAATGGAAGAGAAAACTGCAAACCATCTATCTTATAAGGGGTTAATATCCAAAATAATAAGATTGTGTTTGAGTACACAACTCAAAAGAAAAAAATCCAATTCAAAAATGGGCAGAGTATTTAAATAGACATGTTTCCAAAGAAGACATGCAAATGTCCAACAAGTACATGAAAAGATGATCAACATTACAAATCATCAGGAAATGTAAATCAAAACCACAATGAGATACCACTTCACACCTGTTAGAATGGCTATCATCAAAAGAGACATCAAGTGTTGGCAAGGATGTGGAGAAAAAGGAACCCTTGTGCACTGTTGGTGGAAATGTAAATTGGTACAGCCACTATGGAAAACAATATGGAGGTTCCTCACAAAATTAAAAATAGAATAACCATATGATCCAACAATCCCAATTCTGAGTACATATCCAAAAGAATTAAAAGCAAGATCTCAGAAGAGGAACCGAGATGGCAGAATAGAAGGACGTGCTCTAACTCCCTCTTAGAAGAACACCAGAATCACAACTAGCTGCTCACAATCATCGATAGGAAGACACTGGAACTCACCAAAAGATACCCCACATCCAAAGGCAAAGGAGAAGCCACAATGAGATGGTAGAAGGGGCGCAATCATAGTAAAATCAAATCCCATAACTGCTGAGTGGGTGACTCACAGACTGGAGAACACTTATACCACAGAAGTCCACCCACTGGAGTGAAGGTTCTGAGCCCCAAGTCAGGCTTTCCAACCTGGCGGATCCAGCAACGGGAGGAGGAATTCCTAGAGAATCAGACTTTGAAGGCTAGTGGGATTTGATTGCAGGATTTTGACAGGACTGGGAGAAACAGAGACTCCACTCATGGAGGGCACACACAAAGTAGTGTGTGCATAGGGACTCGGGGAAAGGAGCAGTGACCCCACAGGAGACTGAACCAGACCTACCTGCTAGTGTTGGATGGTCTCCTGCAGAGGCGGGGGCGGGGGGGGCCTGTGGCTCACCTTGGGGACAAAGACACTGACAGCAGAGGTTCTGGGAAGTTCTCCTTGGCAGGAGCCCTCCCAGAGTCATTAGCCCCACCAAAGAGCCCAGATGGGCGCCAGTGTTGGGTTGCCTAAGGCCAAACAACCAACAGGGAGGGAACCCAGCCCCACCCTTCAATAGTCAAGTGGATTAAAGTTTTACTGAGCTCTGCCCACCAAAGCAACAGTCAGCTCTACCCACCACCAGTCCCTCCCATCAAGCCTCTTAGATAGCCTCATCCACCAGAGGGCAGACAGCAGAAACAAGAACTACAATCCTGCAGCCTGTGGAACAAAAACTAGATCCACAGAAAGACAGACAAAATGAAAAGGCAGAGGGCTATGAACCTGATGAAGGAACAAGATAAAACCCCAGAAAAACAACTAAGTGAAGTGGAGATAGGCAACCTTCCAGAAAAAGAATTCAGAATTATGATAGTGAAGATGACCCAGGACCTCGGAAAAACAGTGGAGGCAAAGATTGAGAAGATGCAAGAAATGTTTAACAAAGACCTAGAAAAATCAAAGAAAAAAAAACACCAGAGATAAACAATACAATAACTGAAATGAAAACTACATTAGAAGGAATCAATAGCAGAATAGCTAAGGCAGAATACGGATAAGTGACCTGGAAGACAGAATGGTGGAATTCACTGCTGCAGAGCAGAATAAAGGAAAAAGAATGAAAAGAAATGAAGACAGCCTAAGAGACCTCTGGGACAACATTAAACGCAACAATATTCGCATTATAGGGGTCCCAGAAGGAGAAGACAGAGAGAAAGGAGCAGAGAAAATATGTGAAGAGATTAGAGTCAAAAACTTCCCTAACATGGGAAAGGAAATAGCCATCCAAGTCCAGGAAGCGCAGAGAGTGCCATACAGGATAAACCCAAAGAGAAACACGCTGACACATAGTAATCATATTGGCAAAAATTAAAGACAAAGAAAAATTATTGAAAGCAGCAAGGGAAAAATGACAAATAAAATACAAGGGAGCTCCCATTAGGTTAACAGCTGATTTCTCAGCAGAAACTCTACAAGCCAGAAGGGAGTGGCATGATATACTTAAAGTGATGAAAGGGAACAACCTACAATCAAGATTACTCTACCCGGCAAGGATCTCATTCAGATCTATAAAAGCCTACCTCAAGAAACAAGAAAAATCCCAAGTAAACAATCTAACTTTACACCTAAAGTAACTAGAGGAAGAAAAAGAAACAAAACCCAAAGTAAGCAGAAGGAAAGAAATTATAAAGATCAGAAAAGAAATAAATGCCATAGAAACAAAGAAAACAATAGCAAAGGTCAATAAAACTAAAAGCTGGTTCTTTGAGAAGATAAACAAAATTGATAAACCATTAGCCAGACTCATCAAAAGAAAGAGGGAGAGGACCCAATTCAACAAAATTACAAATGAAAAAGGAGAAGTTACAACAGGCACTGAAGAAATACAAAGCACCCTAAGAGACTACTACAAGCAACTCTATGCCAATAAAATGGACAACCTTGAAGAAATGGACAAGTTCTTAGAAAGGTAACCTTCCAAGACTGAACCAGGAAGAAACAGAAAATATGAACAGACCAATCACAAGTAATGAAATTGAAACTGTGATTAAAAATCTACCAACAAACTAAAGTCCAGGACCAGATGGGTTCATGCTGGAGAGGGTGTGGAGAAAAGGGAACCCTCTTGCACTGTTGGTGGGAATGTAAATTGATACAGCCACTATGGAGAACAGTATGGAGGTTCCTTAAAAAACGAAAAATAGAATTACAATATGATCCAGCGATCCCACTACTGGGCATATACCCTGAGAAAATCATAATTCAAAAAGACACATGCACCCCAATGTTCATTGCAGCACTATTTACAATAGCCAGGTCATGGAAGCAGCCTAAATGCCCATCGACAGATGAATGAATAAAGAAGATGTGGTACCTATATACAATGAAATATTACTGAGCCATAAAAAGGAACGAATTTGAATCATTTGTAGAGATGTGGATGTACCTAGAGACTGCCATATGGAGTGAAGTAAGTCAGAAAGAGAAAAACAAATATCATATATTAACACATGTATGTGGAACCTAGAAAAATGGTACAAATGAACCAGTTTTCAGGGGAGAAACTGAGACACAGATGTAGAGAACAAACGAATGGACACCAAGGGGAGAAAGTGGAGGGGAGGGGAGAAAAAAATTAGAACATTTCACCATAATATTTAGCAACTCAAAATCACTAGAATAAAATAAACATTTTGCTTTAATGAAAATGTGAAAAAAAAAAGGTAAACAGTTTCTGGGTATTGAATGCATAGCACCTTGACTACCTTTAACAATACTGTATTGTATATTTAAAAGTTGGTAATCTTTAAGATGTGATCTTAAAAGTTCTCATCACAAGAGTATAAAAATTTGTAACTATGTGGAAAAAAAAAATCAAAAACCTGACAAAACTAATTGATAGTCACCAAAAGCATACCTGTGGTTTCCTGTAGCCAGGAATGGGGAGGAGTTGACTGCAAAGAGGCATAAGGGAACTCTCTGGAGTGAGGGAAATATTTTGTATTTTGGTTGTGGTGGCTACATGGGTGGCTACATGTCTCAAAACTCATTCAACCATTAAAATGAGCAGATTTCATTGTATGCAAATTATATCTCAATAAAACTGATTTTTAAAAATCAAATGCCTGGAAAAGCACATTCTCAGTCATATATCTAAGTGTCTAAGAGAAAAATAACATCAAAAGACTTTTAAAAAGAATCTTGCATGAATAAACAAAGCAAGGAAAGCATTGAACTATCCTATAGTCTTAAGGAACAATGTGTTCTAGAAGAGTAAATTTTATAGAATATTCAAGCTTACGTTTCATAAAACCTCCTATTTTTCTAACTCATTTCCCCTAGCATCCCCATCCCAATATTCTTTCTACCTCACTGGGTCACTGAATCCATCAATCCTGTCACGCATGAGTAAGACACACACACACACACACACACACACACACACACTACCCCACCACCAACATACTACATCCCCATCCCATGTCATGTCTTAACTTGGATTTTAGGAGCTGATTTTTCTAAGAGTTATGCCTAAAAGGCTTTTGAACAAAAGATTTAAATTATATTTGAGGAAAATTATTAAAGGTCTTGTGGTTTTCACTGGAGCCCCCATTCAGAAAAAGGGACTAGAGAAGAAACAACTGAACTGAGTTTTGACCAGGTTGACAAAATGAGGAAGAGCATTCTAGGCAGTGGGAGGAGAATACACCAACAAAAGAAATAGCTCAATGTATCAGGGAATTGTAAACAGTCAATTTGGCTGGAAATTGTGAGAGGAGAAGAGGAGGCTGGACAAGCACATGTCAAAGAAAGGGCTTTGAAGTCTGAAGTGCTATGGTCATTGATTCTGTGACAGCAAAACCTGGGTTTTGCTTTCTGGTGTAGCTCTAGGCCCTAGCAAATTCCCTAGCAAATAGTGAATGCTCACTAACTATTTGACAAATGAATGAACATATGGATAGATAGATGGATAAATACATGACTTAAACTGTGAAGGGTCTAGTATATTATGGTAAAGAATCTGGACTTTGGTCTAAAATTCAGGTTTTACCAACCATGGTGATAAGTGGCCATTTATGAAGTATTTCACAAGTAATTTGTTAATAATGAAAGCCAAAGTACTGCAATTTGCAAACGATTTATTTTTTAAACATAAATAAGAACCTGTTCAAGATTACCTTACAATAGTACCCTCATGTTCATTCCAATATAGTTTATTGAGTACAAGAGTAAAAAATGGAATTTTAGCTAGTTTGCCAGTAACTGCACATAATCTATAGCCTATCTACTCTAAGTCATGTTTGTTAGCAAATCACCACTGCTAAACTATCAATAACCATGGCAGTTATAAATTATTGAAGCCTGTACTTCCTAAAAATACACTCTGGAGTTTTGTTAAAATTGGGGTATACTCACTGCAGTATATTAGGCATGTGAATATTATCAGTCATGTGACACTAGTGAAGGCACCAGTCATTGTATAATTTCAAGAAAAATATTGATATTATATAATTAACCCTAGAAAAAAATCATTTTTCTGACAAAGTAGATGAGTGGAATATACAAGACCTAAGACAGGAGAGTGTGACAAAACTATAGGAGAGACATGGAGAAAGTCTGAATTAAAATAGTAGCAATGGATATGCAGAAAAGAATGATAATATAAGCATACAGGCAGTAAAATCAACAGACCTATGCATCAATCAGACATGCTAGTTGGGGTAAAGTGGCTTGGCTTGAACAACAGGGTCCAAAATAGAACGTGGGCAGGATATAAAAGAGGAGGGTAACAATAGGGAGGAAAGATAATAAGCTCCATAGTAGGTATGTTGGATTGGATACAAGGATGCCAAACTTAAAGAGGTCTGGAATACAGGTCCCAATTAAGAATCCAGGCATAGAGATGGTGGATGGAGTAACCTACGAAGAGTGTGTGTGTGGAGCTAGCAAAAGAGAATGTCAGACAGAACTTGGGGAAAAACACACATTCTTAAGGGCTAGGACAAGTAATAGAAAACCAAAAAGAAGGTGCACATAGAATCACAGACCATGAGTTCCTCCAAGGATAGTTCCCATTCGTGCAATTTCTGCCACAGTACAGTTACTTGATAATTATAGTGAATAATTAGAAAGCAAAAACTACAAAGGAACTATAGAGATCATCTACAGCAGGGCTGGGAAACAAGTTTCAGTTCAAGACTAACTGCAGTCAATTGTGTATGACTATCTATTTAGAAAACCATTTCAATAAAGATTTTGAGGTCAAGACTGGGCTCCAAAGGAAAGTTGTGCGCCCACAACTATTATGTACTATTAAAGCCATGGGCTCAGGAGGGGAGAAAGAATCCCTCATGGGTCACATATTGCCACCATGGATACTTCATTTTTATTACATAAAATTTACTATATACTTCATTTTTTATTATAAAATTTTAACTTTGAAAATAATAAAAGTTCATGGTAACATCAAATGATACAAGAATAAAGAAAATATTAATAATTTCCACCAAACTGCTCTAGTCTTATGTTTCTCAGGTAACCAACATCCATGAACAGAAAAATGTTTTGCATGTATGTTCTTACTCCTTTTTCTTGCTCATCTGTATATACAAATACATAGCACTTTCTTTGTTTTTAATATCTTTGTTTTTCTTTCTCTGTTTTTAGTATCTTTATTGGAGTATAACTGATTGACATTGTTCTGTTAGTTGCTGCTGTTTAACAAAGTGAATCAGCTGTACATATACATATATCCCCATACACCCTCCCTCTTGCGTCTCCCTTCCACCCTCCCTACCCCACCCCTCTAGGTGGACACAAAGCACTGAGCTGATCTCCCTGTGCTATGCAGCTGCTTCCCACTAGCTATCTATTTTACATTTGGTAGTGTATATATGTCAATGCAACTCTCTCACTTCGCCCCAGCTTACCCTTCCCCCTCCTGGCATCCTCAAGTCTATTCTCTACGTCTGCATCTGTATTCCTGTCCTGCCCCTAGCTTCTTCAGAAAGATTTTTGTTTTAATGCCATATATATGTGTTAGCATATGGTATTTGTTCCTCTCTTTCTGACTTAGCTCACTCTGTACGACACTCTCTAGGTCCATCCACCTCACTACAAATAACTCAATTTCGTTTCTTTTTATGGATGAGTAATATTCCATTGAATATATGTGCCACATCTTCTTTATTCATTCATCTGTTGATGGACACTTAGGTTGCTTACATGTCCTGGCTATTGTAAATAGAGCTGCAATGAACATTTTGGTACATGACTCTTTTTGAATTATGGTTTTCTCAGGGTATATGCCCAGTAGTGGGATTGCTGGGTCGTATGGTAATTCTATTTTTAGTTTTTAAGGAACCTCCATATTGTTCTCCATAGTGGCTGTATCAATTTACATTCCCAACAACAGTGTAAGATGGTTCCCTTTTCTCCACACCCTCTCCAGCATTTATTGTTTGTAGATTTTTTGATGATGACCATTCTGACTGGGGTGAGGTGATACCTCGTAGTTTTGATTTGCACTTTGTTGAGCATTCTTTCATGTGTTTGTCAGCAATCTGTAAATCTTCTTTGGAGAAATGTCTATTTAGGTCTTCTACCCATTTTTGGATTGGGTTGTTTGTTTTTGTGATATTGAGCTGCATGAGCTGCTTGTAAAAATTGGAGATTAATCCTTTGTCAGTTGCTTCCTTTGCAAATATTTTCTCCCATTCTGAGGGTTGTCTTTTGGTCTTGTTTATGCTTTCCTTTGCTGTGCAAAAGCTTTTAAGTTTCATTAGGTCCCATTTGTTTATTTTTATTTCCATTTTTCTAGGAGGTGGGTCAAAAAAGATCTTGCTGTGATTTATGTCACGGAGTGTTCTGCCTATGTTTTCCTCTAAGAGTTTTACAGTGTCTGGCCTTACATTTAGGTCTTTAATCCATTTTGAGTTTATTTTTGTGTATGGTGTTAGGGAGTATTCTAATTTCATTCTTTTATATGTAGCTGTCCAGTTTTCCCAGCACCACTTATTGAAGAGGCTGTCTTTTAAACATTGTATATTCTTGACTCCTCTATCAAAAATAAGGTGACCACATGTGTGTGGGTTTATCTCTGGGCTTTCTATCCCATTCCATTGATCTATATTTCTGTTTTGTGCCAGTACTATACAGTCTTGATTACTGTTGCTTTGTAGTATAGTCTGAAGTTAGGGAGCTTGATTCCTCCAGCTCTGTTTTTCTTCCTCGAGATTGATTTAGCTATTCCGGGTCTTTTGTGTTTCCATACAAATTTTGAAAATTCTTGTTCTAGTTCTGTGAAAAATGTGCTTGGTAGTTTGATAGGGATTGCTCTCAGTAGTATAGTCATTTTCACAATGATGATTCTTCCAACCCAAGAACATGGTATATCTCTCCATTTGTGTCTATCATCTTTAATTTCTTTCATCAGTGTCTTATAGTTTTCTGCATACAGGTCTTTTGTCTCCTTAGGTAGGTTTATTCCTAGGAATTTTATTCTTTTTGTTGCAATGGCAAATGGGAACTTTTCCTTAATTTCTCTTTCAGATTATTCATTGTTAGTGTATAAGAATGCAAGAGATTCCTGTGCATTAATTTTGTATTCTGCTACTTTAAAATTCATTGATCACCTCTAGTACTTTTCTGGTAGCATCTTTAGGATTCTCTATGTATAGTATCATGTCATCTGCAAACAGAGACAGTTTTACTTCTTGTTTTCTGATTTGGATTCCTTTTTTTGTTTTTCTTCTCTGATTGCCATGGCTAAAACTTCCAAAGCTATGTTGAAAAATAGTGGTGAGAGTGGGCATCCTTGTCTGTTGCTGATCTTAGTGGAAATGCTTTCAGTTTTTCACCATTGAGAACGATGTTGTCTGTGGCTTTGTCATATATGGCCTTTGTTATGTTGAGGTAAGCTCCCTCTATGTCTACTTTCTGGAGAGTTTTTTATCATAAATCAGTGTTGAATTTAGTTGAAAGGTTTTTCTGCATCTACTGAGATGATCATATGGTTTTTATCCTTCAATTTGTTAATATGGTGTGTCACACTGATTGATATGCATATATTGAAGAATCCGTGAATTCCTGGGATAAACCCCATTTGATCATGGTGTGTGATCCTTTTAATGTGCTGTTGGATCCTGTTTGCTAGTATTTTGTTGAGGATTTTTGCATCTATGTTCATCAGTGATATTGGCCTGTAGTTTTCTTTCCTTGTGACATCTTTCTCTGATTTTGGTATCAGGGTGATGGTGGCCTCATAGAATGAGTTTGGCAGTGTTCCTCCCTCTGCTATATTTTGGAAGAGTTTGAGAAGGATAGGTGTTAGCTCTTCTCTAAATGTTTGACAAAACTCGCCTGTGAAGCCATCTGGTCCTGGGCTTTTGTTTGTTTTAAGATTTTTAATTACAGTTTCAATTTCAGTGCTTGTGAATGGTCTGTTTAAATTTTATATTTCTTCCTGGGTCAGTATCAGAAGGTTGTGCTTTGCTAAGAATGTGTCCATTTCTTCCAGGATGTCCGTTTTATTGGCATATAGTTGCTTGTAGTAATCTCCCAAGCTCCTTTTTATTTCTGCAATGTCAGTTGTTACTTCTCCTTTTTCATTTCTAATTCTGTTGATTTGAGTCTTCTCCCTTTTTTTCTTGATGAGTCTGGCTAAGGGTTTTTCAATTTTGTTTATTTTCTTAAAGAATCAATTTTTAGTTTTATTGATCTTTGCTACTGTTTCCTTCATTTCTTTTTCATTTACTTCTGATCTGATCTTTATGATTCCTTCCTTGTGCTACCTTTGGGTGTTTTTTTGTTGTTCTTCTTCATCTTTCTCTAATTCCTTTAGGTTTAAGCTTAGGTTGTTTATTTGAGATGTTTCTTGTTTCTTGATATAGGATTGTATTACTATAAACTTCCCTCTTAGAACTGCTTTTGCTGCATCCCATAGGTTTTGGGTCATTGTGTTTTCATTGTCATTTGTTTCTAGGTATTTTTTGATTTCCTCTTTGATTTCTTCAGTGATCTCTTGGTTATTCAGTAGTGTATTCTTTAGCCTTCATGTGTTTGTAGTTTTTACAGATTCTCCTGCAATTGATAGCTAGTCTTATAGTGTTGTGGTCGGAAAAGATACTTGATATGATTTCTTTTTCTTAAATGTGCCAAGGCTTCATTTGTGACCCAAGATATGATCTATTAAGGAGAATATTCCATGAGCACTTGAGAAAAAAGTGTATTCTGTTGTTTTTGGATGGAATGTCCTATAAATATTAAGTTCATCTTGTTTAATGTATCATTTAAAGCTTGTGTTTCCTTATTTATTTTCATTTTGCATGATCTGTCCATTTGTGAAAGTGGGGTGTTAAAGTCCCCCACTATGATTGTGTTACTGTCGATTTCCCCTTTTATGGCTGTTAGCATTTGCCTTATGTATTGAGGTGCTCCTGTGACGGGTGCATAAATATTTACAATTGTTATATGCTTTTCTTGGATTGACCCCTTGATCACTATGTAGTATCCTTCTTTGTCTCTTGTAATAGTCTTTATTTTAAAGTCTATTTTTTCTGATATGAGAATTGCTACTCCAGCTTTCTTTTGATTTCCATTTGCATGGAATCTTTTTCCATCCCCTCACTTTCAGTCTGTATGTGTCCCTAGGTCTGAAGTGGGTCTGTTGTAGACAGCATATATACAGGTCTTGTTTTTGTATCCATTCAGCCAGTCTATGTCTTTTTTTTGGAGCATTTAATCCACTTACACTTAAGGTAGTTATTGATATGTATGTTCCTGTTACCATTTTCTTAATTGTTTTGGGTTTGTTATTGCAGATCTTTTCCTCCTCTTGTGTTTCCTGCCCAGAGAAGTTCCTTCAGCATTTGTCGTAAAGCTGGTTTGGTGGTGCTGAATTCTCTTAGCTTTTGCTTGTCTGTAAAGGTTTTAATTTCTTGTTGAATCTGAATGAGATCCTTGCTGGGTAGAGTAATCTTAGTTGTAGGTTTTTCCCTTTTATCACTAAATATGTCCTGCCACTCCATTCTGGCTTACAGAGTTTCTGCTGAAAGATCAGATGTTAACCTTATGGGGATTCCCTTGTATGTTATTTGTTGCTTTTCCCTTGCTGCTTTTAATATTATTTCTTTGTATTTATTTTTTGATAGTTTGATTAATATGTGTCTTGGCATGTTTCTCCTTGGATTTATCCTGTATGGGACTCTCTGTGCTTCCTGGACCTGATTGACTTTTTCCTTTCCCATATTAGGGAAGTTTTCAACTATAATCTCTTCAAATATTTTTTCAGTCCCTTTCTTTTTCTCTTCTTCCTCTGGGACCGCTATAATTCAAATGTTGGTGCGTTTAATGTTGTCCCAGAGGACTCTGAGACTGTCCTCAATTCTTTTCATTCTTTTTTCTTTATTCTGCTCTGCAGTAGTTATTTCCACTATTTTATCTTCTAGATCACTTATGCGTTCTTCTGCCTCAGTTATTCTGCTATTGATTCCTTCTAGAGAATTTTTAATTTCATTTATTGTGTTGTTCATCATTGTTTGTTTGCTCTTTTGTTCTTCTAGGTCCTTGTTAAACATTTCTTGTATTTTCTCCATTCTATTTCCAAGATTTTGGATCATCTTTACTATCGTTACTCTTTATTATTTTTCAGGTAAACTGTCTATTTCCTCTTCATTTGTTTGGTCTGGTGCGTTTTTACCTTGCTCCTTCATCTGCTGTGTATTTCTCTATCTTCTCATTTTGCTTAACTTACTGCATTTGGGTTTCCTTTTTGCAGGCTGCAGGTTGGTAGTTCCCATTGTTTCTGTTTCTGTTTCTGGTGTCTGCCCCCATTGGGTAAGGTTGGTTCAGTGGGTTGTGTAGGCTTCCTGATGTAGGGGACTGGTGCCTGTGTTCTGGTGGAAAAAGCTGGAAATTGTCTTTCTGGTGGGCAGGACTGCATCTGATGGTGTGTTTTGGGGTGTCTGTGTACTTAGTGTGATTTTAGGCAGCCTCTCTGCTAATGGGTGGGGTTGTGTTCCTGTCTTGCTAGTGTTTGGCATGGGGTGTCGAGCACTGGAGCTTGCTGGTTGTTGAGTGGAGCTCGGTCTTAGCGTTGAGTCGGAGATCTCTGGGAGAGCTCTCACCAATTGATGTTATGTGGGGCCAAGAGGTCTCCTGTAGTCCAGTGTCCTGAACTCGGCTCTTCTACCTCGGAGGCTCAGGCCTGACACCCTGCCAGAGCACCAAGACCCTGTCAACCGCACAGCAAGGTACGTGGGAAGTTTCTTACCTTTTGGCAAGTCTGAGGTCATCTGCCAGCATTCAGTAGGTGTTCTGTAGGAGTTGTCCGACATGTAGACGTATTTTTGATGTATTTGTGGGGAGGAAGATGATTTCCACGTCTTACTCCTCTGCCATCTTGAAGGTCCTCTCCTTGTTTTGTTTTTGTTTATAAAATTATTGACAAAGGAAAACACTATGGCAAACAAATAAAATTTCCAATGTTCAAATTTATTGCTGGACTTGCGTCTAACTTTATTTTAACGTTTTAAAAATATTGTCTATTATTATATATAATATTATATTTTTCATTTTCACTTTTCTTCTCTAATTAAACTTATTGGTAGTTTGCCAGCTACATTGATCTTATCAGGGACCCAAATAACTTCTACGTGGCCTATTGCAATGTATAATTTCCAGTCTTTATCTTATTCAGCAGCATCTGACACATTCAGTCACTTTCTCCTTGATATTTAAAGCGTGTTTTCTACTAACACAACATTGTAAAGCAACTATACTCCAATAACAATGAATTAAAAAAAAATTTTTTTAATTAAGTATGTTTTCTTCCCAGTTTAATGGCAGCTCCTTCTCTGTTATCTTTGGTATTCCTTCTCGTTTTTCTGAGCTCTAACTGCTGGAGTGCAAGTAAGGTACAGTGCTAACACCTTTCCTCTTCTCCATCTATACTAACTCTCATCCAATTCAATGTCCTTAACTGCCATCTTTATACTGTCAACTCCAAATGTGTATCTTCAGCCCAACCTCTCTACTGAACTCCAGACTCATTTTCCTACTGCCACTCGACACTCTGACTTCACTGTCTAACATCCATTCAAACTTCACATCAAAACTAAACTCCCCACTCTCTCCCCATCCCAAAATAATACAATTTGATAATTTTAAAATTGATAATATTGCCAAATTTGGCAAACTGGTTATTCAGCAAATTGACTGGCAACTTAGCAATAAATTTACCTCCACCAATTCTATTAAAGAAGTGACCACAAATAATATCTAAAGTACATTAGGGGAGGAAATGTAAGAATTTTACGTTCAGTCAAGGTGTCTATCAACTATCAATTAAATCAACAATCTTAAATATATAAAACTTTGTGAACAAAACACTTCTGAGTACTTCCTTAAAAAATTCCTGAGCCACAAAATCCAGCATCCAAGAGCAGAATCAAAACAAAGAACTTACAAGAAAGAAATAATAGTAAAAGGGTTGGTGATTGGTCAGAATTAATTTTTAAATGAAATGAATAACTTTGATGAACTTTTTAAATGGATTCAATAACTGATAATTATGGCTACAGAACAAAAGGAAAATATAAATTAAGACATGTATAGAGAATAATACATCAGAAATTAGAAGATGGGGGTATCTGATAAAAAGTATATTTGTATTACAATATTTTTTTATCTTTCATAGAAAACCACTAATGGTTACACTACTTTCTGGATATATGCTCACTGTGTGCTCTACAGGCCTCTACATCACTCCCAACCATGCCTTGTTCCTGCGATTACCATGGCAACAGTGGACTAGAGAACAACTGAAATAGACTCCAAATGAGTAACGTTTTACTTGAAAATAAGAAATATAAAGTTTAAAAAATAGTGTTGATTCTAAACACTTAAAATAGTTTATACTTTTCCTAACAATAATGGGATATTTTATGCTCTATATTACTGTAGTAAAGAAATATTTTTCTGAGTGAGGTCAACAATTCCTCCAATTTTACTTCAATCTCTTTTCTTTCATTTAAGTAAATTAATACTTGGTATTTAAAATGCCATGTATACTGTGATCCCATTTTCCTAAAATTATATCTAGCTATATTTTGCTCAATAAAGACACACTGAGAGATGTTTGAAAAGATGTTCACATGTTGAGAACAGTTATTTCTGGAAAGCAGAACTGGGAGTGATTTTCTGCCTTCTTACTTTTCTATGGGTTTAAATTTTCATAATAAGCATATGTGATATAGATTATAAATCATATGTGATATAGAGCATAAAAGACATAATAAAAGTGATTAAAATTTTTGTCTAGAGCTTTAGTACAAACAGAATGATTCTAGTAGTTAAGTCTAGCCAAGTTTATCCCACCACCATCAACAAAAGCAAAGCCTTGCATGGTTACAAATACATAAAAGGAATCAAAACTATGACGGAAAGTCTTCAAGATCTTATATCTTGTGTGTCATATCAAACTTATCTCTTTAATAGTAATAGACATTTTATGCTTATACAGGTTTGATGCCATCTACCTGTTACAGAGCCACTAGTTGCAGCACTGGTTGAGACAATATATATAGCATAAAGTATTTAACAGCAATATCCCAAAAGACTGTAATATAGAAATATTGCTTAATGAACAGAGAATGTTTTTATCTGTGAAATAACATATGTCATGTCTTACCTCCTCATATTCAGAGGATGTAGTTAATGATTTTCCTCCTTGAAAATAAAAAGTATTTTTAAATGCCTATACTTCCAAATACACGTAATAATTAAATAGCTCTGAACCTAACCTTTAAAATTCTAGAGTCCTTTTTACTTTTTGTTTTGATTATCAGAACAACAATAAAAAGGCATTATTAAATTGCCTTCCACAGCTGTCACCAAAATCATATCTTTATTAGCAAACGTACACCACAGACCTATGTGCACCCAACATTCATTTCTCTTTTGTTTAAAAGCAGTAAATGTTTGAAAAACTGCCAATCTTCTTTTCAGTCTGATTTCATTTTGAAAGAAAAAATTAGTAATTATCTGTTGACTTCATAAGAAGCTTATATCATCTGGGGTTTTAAGGTCAAACATGTTGCTTTCTGGATCTATGTTCACTAGATGCTCTTTAGCTGCATTTCACACACCTTTCAACTGTGCCTTCTTCGTGTGACTTACAGAGTCGCGAATGAGAGAAGCTAGCTTTATTTTATTTCTATAGCCCTTGTGGAAAACTGCAGTTAAATCCTTTAAAAATAGGAGGCAGATTAATAAGCCTTTTCTTTATTAAAATATAGTAATAATGGGGACAAAACAGGGAGGACCTTACAAGCAATGAAAATAAGATTTTTATGGGGGAAGGGATAAGTGCATTTAATTGAATTATCATACATTCTGTAAGAAGGGGAAACTCCCCTATTAGGTGTTTAATATTTGTTTTACCTCCCACTTACCCAGAGATTGGACACTCCAATCACTCTCTATTCTAAACAGAAAGAAATAACTGAATACATTCTGTCTCAACTACCCTGAGGCAGATTGATGTTCATTTGTTATTAATTATGCTAACTTTAGTAAAGTGTAATTGAATAAGTCACTAGGATTTTCTGGAACTTGAGGGAGAGATTTACATTCTACTTCCTATCCTCCATTCTCTTACTGATGACCATGTGATTTTAAACAAGACACTTGTCATCACTTAGCACTTGGTTCTCCAACTGTAAAATGAGGAATTTAGCCTAGATCTGCAGTTATTAAACATTGGGGCCTCATAGAATCTAAATAAATGAAAATTATTGGGTCTTTCCTTAGTGAAGTGCACACATACATAAACCCTACAATGTCAATGTTCTACAAAGGCCAATACAATCTGGCCACCAGTCCTCTCACCCAAACTTAACTCTCTGAGTTCATCTCCATGTTAACTCTGATCCAGCTACAGTGGCTTTCTTGCTCTTTCTCAAATGTGACAAGCAAGCTCTCACCTTAGAGTAATTGCACTGGCTGTTTTCTCTGCCTAGGACCTTTTCTTAACCTCTAAGATGTTCAAGTATCACCTTCCCAGTGAGGCTTACTCTGATCACCTTATTTAAAATTGGAATCCACATCCCTTTCCAGCACTACTGGTCCTTGCCTTTTGCTCTAAAATTTTCCCCCAGAGCACTTATCATAATCTATCTATGTACAAAAGAATTAATAGAGCAGGCTTCACTGCTCTCCTTGGAAAGCCTTGCTCATAAGGTTGGCCCTTGGCTAGTCCCTAGGAACTTGGATTTCAGAAGGATTCTCACATTCCTGGAACTGATAAGAGTGGCTCACTAACTCTAAACTGTTCGTGTAGACGATATGGTTTATGCTGAATACCTGTTTTCCTTCAAGGAGTGTACAATAATTTGATATGTGCCAGGCAGAGGATGCCTACATGACCAGCCACCAGTAAAAACCCTGGGAACTGAGTACCTAATGAGCTTCACTGGTAGACAACATTTCATTCATGTGGTCACAACTTGCTGGGAGAATTAAGTGCATCCATGTAACTCCATTAAAAGAAGACTCTGGACGTGTGTGCCTGGTCTCTCCCGGACTTGTCCCTTGTGCCTTTTCCCTGTGCTGATCTTGCTCTGCACCCTTTTACTATAACAAACCTTAGCTGTGAGTATGATTATATGCTGAGTCCTGTGAGTCCTCCCAGCATATCACTGAACCCAGGAGTGGTCGTGGGGACCCCCAACACTCTAACACAATATAAAATTTACTGATGAATTATGTTTACTTTCTGTTTACACCTGTAAAAATAAAAGCTACATGAGAGCTAGAAATTTTGTTCAGTTCACTGGTATATCCTGAGAGCCTAAGAAATTGCCTAGCACATAGTAGGTGCTCAATAAATATTTATCGACTAAATGAACACACACAAAATTTTGCAATTAACTTAAGGAAGTTAATGGAGCTCCCTAAGGAAGGCCTAACCATTGATGCTAGTGAGAATTCCTTGCCAAGATGATGTCTACTGCCCTTAACAATTTGAACGTTCAAAATTCTAAGCAAGAAGATCTATGAACTGGTTTCTGTTTAATTCCCTGAAAATAGCCTACGTTTAAGGAAAAGAGGTAGAAGGAAGTATATACGTTTCAGCAGGGCAAACTTGGCAAACATTGTTCTCAGAATTAAGTGTGATAGCATGTTGTAAACTTTGTAAAACCCTGGCTATACACAGCCCTTGAAGGAAATGTGAGGTTTTCATTTTTCATGGATACTAAGGCTTCAGAATTAGACTCTAGAGATTCTCCTAAAGCCAAACTTTTGAAGCTCAGTAATCTTCTGAGCCAAGTTAATCTAGTGGGAGTCTCACAGCCTCTTTTAGGATGAAAAACATGGAAAGTTAAAGAAATTTTGAGGAGGAAATTGGAAGAAGCCAACTCTGAGAGCAAAGCCAAGTATTCATTGAATATGTGCAGAAGCGATGGGGGGAAGGGAGAGAGGAATGGAGAGTTGTTATTATTGTTAGTTGACTCCTCTAGGAATCAGAAAACAGCATGCAAAGCACTCTAATGTCAGCAATACTTCAACAGAGATAACAATTGGCTTGGAGGCAAGGCTACGTTTTTAAATACTTAATTTTTTCTGGTAGCAAAAAATAGTGCACAACATATTTATTTTCAGAAAGTTGCCCACTCACAGACTCATAAAACTAAATTTCATGCTGGGTCCACAAAGGGAGCATATGAGTAGATTCAGTTATGGTGGACACGGTAGGAGTTCAATAAATGCTAGTGAAATTAATAAGTGTGCCGGGTAGGTATTCAATAAATTTTAGTGAAATGAATAAATATGTGTAAGACACTAAGCTATGCACTGATTATAGCCTCAGTGCAAGCCATAAAAATGTCTTAGGCACTTTCTACAGTAAATCTAGGCATATTACAGGATTTGAGGGGAATAAAAAGGCAGTCTCTTGCTCAGTGAATTGAAAGAGTAGCATTCAGATTGGAAGGAGAAATTTCTGATATTTTTAATTAATCAAATCCTAAATTAATTATTTTAAATGTAAAAACAGATGCTGTCTTTATTTTTTTCAATTTTTGTCCTTAACTTACTTAGCAACAGCTTCTTCTCCAAACATTCCTCCCTCCCTCCCTCTCTCTGTTCCCCACCCCCTGACCACACACACACACACACACACACACACACACACACACACACACACACACACCACCTGCCTTTCGGTCCTGTTAAAACTTGTAAGAGTCTTGAATTCCTTTATTAGGAAAATTCTTTGTGGCCCAACACTAATGGCACTTCAATATATAATAGTATGAGAGTGCTGTGAAACTGTGAAAGCTCAAATATAGCCAATTTCAGAGACAGAACATGAGCACCAATCATTAAATAACCAATCCCCATGTTTATAGTAGCAAAGTATTATTATTCTAGAATTAATTTTTATTCTTGTCTCAAAGCATCCAAGAGAAGACAGATTAAAGAGATACTAAGGATCCAGAAAGAAATATTCTAAATTCTTTACACATTGAATTCTATGCATTTCTAGAAGGAGCCCTTAGAATTCTCACATCAACAGTTCTTTAATGAAAGCATTTATTTGATTCCATTCTTCATTCCTACATATGACTTTAACTGCCTAGCTCCCCAGTCAGGACTCAACATGAGTAAGTACCATCCTAGAGCAGATGGCATGGGTCAAGAGCAACAAGCAGACCAGTGGCACCCAGAGAAAGAGAAATCCACACCAGATTCCAACACACATCATAATCTTTTGATCATAACACATAAATTTATTACCATATTCACCAGGCTAGTTTCAGAGCCCTGTTCTTACCTTGCTCTATACTTTCTTCCTAGATGATCTCAAATATTCTCACGACTTTTCATCTCTATTGACACATATACACTATTGATACTATGTATAAAATAGACAACTGATGGGAACATACCATATAGCACAGGGAACTCTACTTAATGCACTGTAGTGTCCTAAATGGAGGAGATATACGTATATGTATGGCTGATTCATTTTGCTGTTCAGTAGAAGCTAACACAACATTGTAAAGCAACTATACTCCAATAAAAATTAATTTAAAAAAAAGAACAATTGAAATGAGAGGGTTGTTCTGGATCTTCTGAGTGGGCCCAATTAATCACAAGGGTCCTTAAATACGTCAGAGAGAAGCAGAAGAAGAAACTCAGAGGGAAATATGACTATGAAAGAATGGTCAAGGAGACACATCACTGCTGGCTTTGAAGATGACAGAAGGGAATGAATCAAAGAATGCTGGGGGCCAGTAGAAACTCAAAAAGCCAAGGAAATGTATTGACCTCTGGAGCCTCTAAAAAGAAACGTAAGTTTGCTAACACATGGTTTTAGCCTAGTGAAATCTGTGCTGGACTTCTCATCTAAAGAACCATGAGATAATAGTTTTGTAGTTTATAATAATAACATTTTATGATATTAAATAAATAAATAAATATCATCTCTAAGATGACAACTCCAAATTTTGTATCTGCAATGAAAACATCTCTGCTGAAATGCAAACTCATTTATACAACTTGGCATCTATTTTGGATGTCTTCTCATAGACATCTTGAACTCAATATATGCAACATGGAACTGCTGGAACTTCCTTTTCCTCTACCTCATGCCTCAGATCTGTTCCTCTTCAAGTCCCTCCATCTCAATAAGCATCACCTCCATCTACTCAGTTGCTCAGGTTGAATATGTGTGTCATATTTGATGACTCCTTTTGCTTCATCTCCCCACCTCCATATCAAATCCATCAGTCAGGTGTACCTCTGTGTGCTACACAGATCACAAAGCTGTCCAACCCCTCTTACACTGACAATGGCCCTTGTCCAAGACACTGTCATTTTTTTCCCTTGGTTTCTGGCATGGGGAGAAAATTCCATGCTTATAGTTGAACAAAAATGGACCTTTTATAAAATTATAATACTACAATTTTAAAATAGGCATTTCAGAAAAAAGTCTCATACATGTGTTTAAGGGAACATAAATTTTCTTTTTTTTAATGATTAATAAGACATTTTAGGATTTTAATGTTTAGAGCTCTTATATATACATACATTGATACATGTACATTTTCACCGTAATAATAATAAATTTAATATAATGTCAAATATCAGAATTCTGACTAGTAACATTACAGATAAACCTGCTTTTTATAGAAATCACTCTTTCTAATTGATTTAACCATTGATCCCACACCATAAACGTAACGTTTAATGACAGTAAACAGTAACATACTTACAGTGCATTGGGCCAAGTTTTCCTTTTAAAGTTGTAAGTTAGTTTCTATCTAAAATTTGACCTTAATTATTAATTTAAAGGGAAACAAAACTCAAGTTCTGTTATTGTCCAATGCTTTATATTTACAGCACGGTTTTGCATGCAGGATACAATCTACAAATTGTTCTGCTCTTACAAAATAACTCAATAGATGATTCTGAATATTAAAATGAGAAGAAATTTAAAAAATAGACTCAAATCATCAAATATTTCTGGAGTGCCTACTATGCACAAATGGTAAGTTACTTACAATCCACACTGTCAAGAGGGCATGAAATAAGCAATCAGTTACCTCAAAATTAAAGACACCCAAAATTACAGTGCGGTAAACTAGACAGAAGTTTACATTGCTCTCACATAAGAGTCTGAAGGTAAGGTGGTCCAGAGCTGGTATGGTTGTTCCACTCCATAAAGTACTCAGAAACCCAGGCTCCTTCAAGTTTTTCATTTCACCACCTTGTCCTCATAGTACCACAGGACAGCTAGAGTTCCAATCATGATGTCCATATTCCAAGTAGCAGAACAGAGGCAAAGGCTACAAACAGGCTAACTTTTAGGAAAGTTTTCAGAAGCTGCCCAATAAAAGTTTTACTTACATCTCATTAAGCTTAATCATATCTCAAAGCACAATTACAGGGCTTCCCTGGCGGCGCAGTGGTTGAGAATCTGCCTGCCAATGCAGGGAACACAGGTTCGAGCCCTGGTCTGGGAAGATCCCACATGCCACGGAGCAATTAGGCCTGTGAGCCACAACTACTGAGCCTGCGCGTCTGGAGCCTGTGCTCCGCAACAAGAGAGGCCACGATAGTGAGAGGCCCGCGCACCATGATGAAGAGTGGCCCCCGCTTGCCACAACTAGAGAAAGCCCTCGCACAGAAACAAAGACCCAACATAGCCAAAAAATAAATTAATTAATTTTTTAAAAAGCACAATTACAGCTATAAGGGACACTGGGAAATTTAGCTCCTTTTGCTACTGGTCATGAATCTATCAGGATTCTGTTATTCGAAGACAAAACTCATATCGGGGGCAACCATTTCACTACCACATCACTCGCCTGTTGCTTTCCCAAAATTCACATTTCTGAACATCCAGCAACTAGTTTTCCCAGCCATGCTACAGGAGCCAGCATGGAGCAGTTGTTAAACACATGGGCTCTCTAGTTAAACAGCTTAGATTTGAATTCAGTCTCCAATGTGTCTGCATCTGTGAAATGGAGATAACGATAATATTTAACCCATGGAGTTTTTGTGAGAATTAATCAGTTTATACATTATATACTCTTGGCATAATGCCTCACATATTGAAAGATAAGCTCAATAAATATTACTGTCATATCAACTCAGTCAAGAAGAATTGGTAGTAACCTAACAGCAGGTTGAATATTCCCTGCAGTGTCATGAACACTCAGTGTCATGGGAGGCCTTCTAGAGAACAGAGAGCTACCACTACAGATTTCACAGATGTGCTGCTGCCATCCCAGTCCCATTCTTAATGAAAATAAAGAGGAACTGACTTGTATACAGTTCTATTTTATCCAAAAATTGGTCCTAATTCACTACCACATTAACAAGAAAATTTAAATACACAGATCACTCCTTAAACCTTCCACAGACAATGCCTGGGTTAAATTAATATTTCATCCTGACAGAGAGAAATAGAATGCAGATAAGTAGGAAAAGCAATCAGAGAAAGTGTGTTTGTTAAAACCTTTCAGCACCAAAGCTAAGATCAGAATTCAATATCCCTCTCCACTAACCCTATGGACAAAATAGTGGAATTCATGCTTGCTAAAACCACCTTCACCTGGAAATACTGAAAGACTATCTCACAAATCAGGCAATAAAAATAATGTGAAAGGAAAATTTATCGGGCTTATTTTTTCCAAGATATACTCAAAATTACTTTTAAGCCTGTACTGACAAACGTGACATTTTTAAAATATATCAGTAGTGAAAAAGCTATCAGATTACCCTATTGGAGTAGTGTTGCTCAGATGTCACCTTTTTTCCATATTTTCCAGGTTTCTAATGTTAAATTTAAGCTCCTGTTGACAAACTGTTTTTCTTCTTTTACCTTTCTTCTGGCACAAAATGATTATCTTACTTCAACTGCCATAGTCTAAGCTTGTGAAATACAGGATGAAGAAAATGAATAAACCATCATGCTCCCATTTCCCAACATCATTTAATGTGCAGTGGGAAGCCCCAGGCACAAGCCACAGGGAACTATCACAAATATAAAACAATTCACTTAGGACTTATTTAGAAGCATGTTAATTTTATTTTATCTCCAGTGTTTGTCTATCCATGCTATAGTAATAAACAACATAGAATTCTTGTCTATAGTGGGAAAAAAATAAGAACAGGAAGGGCTAATTCAGAATTAGAACAGCACGACCCAGAAAGCAATTCTATCACTCAGTTACTCAAATGATGTGACCATCTGAACATCTTTTCCTTACTTAGTATCAGAGTAAGATGAATACATATCTGTTAATATCCTCGATATGAGATATGGCATCTTTTCTAGCCAAACATAACCTCACCAAAGCCAACTTATTCCACATGCTTTAGAATACAAAAGATAGTATTTTTAAAGAAGTTGAGAACATCTGGAATTTATCACTAAAAGCAAGTTGCATGGGACTTCCCTGGTGGCTCAGCGGTTAAGACTCCACGCTCCCAATGCAGGGGGCCTGGGTTTGATCCCTGGTCAGGGAACTAGATCCCACATGCATGCCGCAACTAAGAGTTCGCATGCCACAACTAAGGATCCCACCTGTTGCAACTAAGGAACCCACATGCCACAACTAAGGAACCCACATGCCGCAACTAAGGAGCCGGTGAGCCGCAACTAAGGAGGCTGCCTGCCACAAACACTTTGGCCCAAAGTGTTCTAGTTGAGTTACCTTGAATAATAGAGGATTAAATTTCCCAGAAAATCTCTGTCCCAAAGCAGAATGATTTTCTACTTCATACGTTTGATGCTTTATAAAATAAAACCACCATGGGTCGGGGAGGGATGGATTGGGAGTTTGGAGTTAGTAGATGCAAACTATTATATATAGAATGGATAAACAACAAGGTTGTACTGTATAGTACAGGGAACTATATTCAGTATCCTGTGATAAACCCAAATGGAAAAGAATATGAAAAAGAATGTATAAATATATATGTATAATGTAATCACATTGCTGTACAGTAGAAATTAACCCAACATTGTAAATCAACTATAGTTCAATAAAACAAATTTTAAAAAATAAATAAATAAAATAAAACCAAAGGGCATGTATCTACTCTTCTTTTTCCCTAGGATAAAATAGTGTTGAAAGTAAAAACTAAGCCATAGTGGGGTTGAGTTTGGAAATATAAATGGCAAACCCGAGGACTCACTAAAGGAAGGTGAATTGGGAAATCATGTTCCTTATAACAGCTCCAGTACTTGAAAAGAAAAAGATAAAACCACTTTCTGTAAACTGTAGGCATATATTTCTCTAAGATGTCCTACTCCTATACAGTAAGTGTTGATCCAAAATTTTAACAAGAACCCAAGGTGGCTCTAATGGTAAAATTTAGGGAGGATGAACTGCATTTCCATGGAAACGCAATTCATTTTTTGAGAAATGCTAACTAAAAAAACTTTCCTGTTCTATAGATGCAGAATAGAATCAGATGGAACCATGCTACACTTCTTGAAATCTACTCAAGTTCAGTTTATCTTCTTAACCTGGATCTATTTCATTTCCTTTTCGAATTAAAAAATATATATATTTCACGTCATTTCATACTCCATGAGCCGGAGGAGACTTCTCACTCTCAGTGAGAATGTTCCCACAGTCTTAACTCTGGAACTCTATTTCAATAACTCCCAAACACTCAATAAGCAATATGCTCACACCCCTGAAAGGTTTTTTTTCCTACCTTTAATTTAATTTAGCTCTAAGCTACAGCACATGAATGCCTCTACATTCTTTACGTATCTTTATGTGCTATCCCTACATACCAGCTTCTCTGAAGATACCATATGACCCACAGTCAGTATATAAGTTAACATAAACGTGGGAAGGAAGGGAAAGGTTTAAGTTTTAAATGGTGGAAATCAGGAAGAGGAGTGTATGCATACTTAACTTTACCAAAATGGTACTGTAATGAAAAGTGTAACACTGCTTTCAAAAGAAAAGATTTGTAGTACATTCATTTCCTTTTTCTTCAAGTACTAGTGGAATTAAAGAAAGAGAAAACAACCAATCATGTACATTAGTGCCTCCTTCTCTCTATAAGTTCCAACATTCATGAGCCTCTGATGATCCAGCAGGACTGAGGCTACAAAAGCTGATGTTACTGAAAACCTCCTGGCTGACTCAGATAATAAGCTGGGATCAAAAGTTAACAATGGGTCAATACAGCTTTTTCCTCCAAGAAACTCTGTTGTTGTCTCATTAGATTTACACTTACATTGAGATGTTAAGATTTCTTGCTGTATTTTTATGATAATTATAGTTTGATATACATGGTATTTATCACTGACAGCTTATATATTGTGTGTGCTGGTTTTATGCTAGATGTAGTTTGAATGCTTTTCAGGGAATTGTACTTTTTTTCCTCTGCATTTTAAGAAACTGTACACAGGTCAGATGATAATAGTAGTAGCTCAGAAACATGAAGATTAGAAAACTGAATAAGGAAGACTCAAAAAGGACATGGAAGTTTCATACTCATATTATTTTGTTTGCTTACTGAGTAGGATAATGGAGTTAAAGAACACTGAAGCTTCCTGGCCTCTGCGGCCGCAGGCTCGCCCCACAACCGTACCCCTCCGTCCCCCGCTGCCAGAGTGAGCCAGAGTCCCCGAATCAGTTGCTCCTTTAACCCTGTCCTGTCTGAGCGAAGAATAGATGCCCTCAGGTGACCTACACGCAGAGGCGGGGCCACATCCAAAGCTGAACCCCGGGAGCTGTGCGAACAAAGAAGAGAAAGGGAAAATTTCTCCCAGCAGCCTCAGGAGCAGAGGATTAAATCTCCACAATCAATTTGATGTAGCCTGCATCTGTGGAATAGCTGAATAGACAACAAATCATCCCAAACTGAGGAGGTGGACTTTGGGAACAAAGATACATATATATTTTTTCCCTTTTTCTCTTTTTGTGACTGTATATGTGTATGCTTCTATGTGTGATTTTGTCTGTATAGCTTTGCTTTTACCATTTGTCCTAGGGTTCTGTCTCTCCAGTTTCTTGTTTGTTTTTATTACTTTTTAAATTTTTTTTATTAATAATTTTTTTATATTTCATTTTAATAACGTTATTTTATTTTATCTTCTTTCTTTCTACATTTTCTCCCTTTTATTCCAAGCCGTGTGGATGAAAGGCTCTTGGTGATCCAGCCAAGTGTCACGGCTGTGCCTCTGAGGTGGGAGAGCCAAGTTCAGGACACTGGTCCACAACAGACGTCCCAGCTCCATGTAATATCAAACGGCGAAAATCTCCCAGAGATCTCCATCTCAACGCCAAGACGCAGCTTCACTCAATGACCAGCAAGCTACAGTGCTGGACTCCCTAGGCCAAACAACTAGCAATACAGGAAAATAACCCCATCCATTAGAAGAGAGGCTTCCTAAAATCATAATCAGGCCACAGACACCCCAAAACACACCACCAGGTGTGGACCTGCCCACCACACAGACAAGATCCAGCCTCATCCACCAGAACACAAGCACTAGTCCCCTCCACCAGGAAGCCTACACAACCCACTGAAACAACCTTACCCAATGGGGACAGACACCAAAAACAACGGGAACTATGAACCTGCAGCCTGCAAAAAGGAGATCCCAAACATAGTAAGCTAAGCAAAATAAGGAGACAGAAAAACACACAGCAGATGAAGGAGCAAGGCAAAAACCCACCAGACCTAACAAATGAAGAGGAAATAGGCAGTCTACCTGAAAAGGAATTCAGAATAATGATAGTAAAGATGATCCAAAATCTTGGAAATAGAATAGAGAAAATACAAGAAATGTTTAACAAGAACCTAGAAGGACTAAAGAGCAAACAAACAATGATAAACAACACAATAAATGAAACTAAAAATTCTCTAGAAGGGATCAATACCAGAATAACTGAGGCAGAAGAACAGATAAGTGACCTAGAAGATAAAATAGTGGAAATAACAACTGCAGAGCAGAATAAAGAAAACAGAATGAAAAGAATTGAGGACAGTCTCAGAGCCCTCTGGGACAACATTAAACGCACCAACATTCGAATTATAGGGGTTCCAGAAGAAGAAGAGAAAAAGAAAGGGACTGAGAAAATATTTGAAGAGATTATAGTTGAAAACTT